>NC_133302.1:14185452-14485452 GCF_005239225.2 Populus alba | reverse complement strand
GGAGAAACCTTCAAAATGTGGAATTAGCTCCTGTAAAAATAAATTGATCAAAATTTAATTTTTATTTATAAAATTTAGTTAAATTGTACAAAATCGTAGGATGTTTGGAAATTAAACTTTTATCAATATTAAGAAAAAAACTAGCTTAAGAAAATTGGAAATGCTTAAGAAATAAATAAAAAAAACAACTTAATATTTTTTAAACTAAACTTTCAAAAAATTTACAATAAAAATTATTTAAAAATTTTATTTTTTAAAAAGTTACTTATTTTACAAATTATTTTCTTCAAATTTACTTCTTTTCTAGTGGATATTATCAATAATAATTAGTATTTTTAATTTTTTTGATGTATTAATATCAAAAATAAATTTTAAAAAAGAAAAAATATATTTTTAAAAAATAAAAATCACTTTAAAAAATAATTATTACAGCACTCTCAAATATCCTATAACAACCTTAATTTAGCCTTAGCATATTACTTTATTATAAATTAAGTTTTAAATCTTTTTATTTTATCAATTTTATACAATACAGAATCAATATTAAATAATTTTTTCCTTGATTCAATTCATTAGAGATAGTACAAGAATTTTTTTCCTTGATTCAATCAATATTAAATTAATTTGTTCATGATTTTTAAATGCCTCGAATTTGTTTAAAAGTATGGTTGTTGTTGTTTTTCAAAGTATTTTTCATACCAAAATGCATCATAATAATATTTTTTTTATTTTTAAAAAATTATTTTTTGAAATCAACGCATTAAAAAGATTTAAAACATACAAAAATAATAATTTTTAATAAGAAAATAATTTTTTAAAAAACACGATTTCAATCACATTTCCAAACACTCACAATCCAATATGTAAAAATATACTCCAATTAGCTATAAAAGATGATTTTAGCACAAAATCTAGTAAATTTCATCCACAAATAATAATAATAATAATAAAGTCTCGATTGATAATAGGTAATAGGTTAACTGCTAAATTGAGTTCTTCTTGAATCATAACTGAATCCTTGTATTTTTTATTAGCATATTTTGACCACCAAGCAAGAACAAAAACTAATGGAAAAGGCGTGCTAGCTCAGTATTTTTCTAGTGGAAATAAATGGAGGGAAGGCATTGATGGGTATGAAAGTGCAGAGAATAATCAATTATTTTTTAAATTATGGAGACTAAATTATTGATTGCATTTTAAGACTAAATTAAAATTTATTCTATTACTATTAGTTATTTAAAAACATACATTTAAGAAACTTGAATAAATCAGGTTTAACTTAGTCTTATAAAACCTTTATTTAGGAGTTATTTGATTTAAGCATCATTGTGATTTATGAAGTGATAGGAGAAGAAAATAAAAAGACCCCAAAGTTATTACAATACTGATAACATTAAAAGAAATTAATGAAATAAATTTAATAATATCAAAAAAATCATTAATAATCTAAATATGTCACACAGCGATTAAAAAATAACAAATCTTGTTGATTTTAATTCACTCATTTCAGCTAAAATATAAAATTGAATTTTTTTTATTTTTTTTCATTAATTCTTGATATTTATAAGAAGTAAGAAGTCTAGTGTCATTAAAATAAATTATTTTAAGTAATATTTTTTACATATATTATAAATAAAAAAGCAATAGGAGCTAGTGTCTCATTTATATTCAGGTGGCTTGTGTATTTCACTTTAACCATTGATTATGATTTTTTTTTAATATCATATCTCATCAAGATGTTTATGATAATACCGTTGGGTCATCATCTTAGTTTAAATTATTTCTGTACCATTTTTAACGTTATGGTGCCTAAGCTAGCTGGTTCCCACAAGTGATTCCATATTCTTGATTGCGAATCCGAGGCTCCAAAACTTGAGAACTTGGAGGTTTCGGGTTCCTACAAAAGAAAAGAATAAATAATAATTTATTGCCTTCTTTTTTTCTTTCTATAGAAACCATGACTTATTCTATTGTTTTTAAATTATTGTATTTGAAAGTATGGTTTGTGATTATTTTTTAAAATATTTTTTTATTTAAAAATACATTAAAATAATATTATTTTTAACATTAGCACATCAAAATGATCTGAAAATACCAAAAAAATATTAATTTGAATCAAAGAAAAAAATTAAAAAAATTTTAAATTTTTTCAAAAATATTTTTAAAACACAAAAACAAACATGACCTAAAACTACAAACAAACTTATTTTAAAATTCATTATATAAAAACTGAATTTAAGCTTAGTTGAGGTTGGCATATTAAGCATGATTATAAATTTGCTCAAATTTAGAAGGAAAAACATGTTTCATAAAATAAACTAATTTTTTTTTTTCTCTCTCTTTTATTTTTTTTTTAATTTTTTCTTGTTCATTTTAACAAGTTAAGAAAGTCAAGTGTTATATTTTTAATTTTTTTTACTATAATAAATAACTCTAATTTTATAACCTTGTTATTCTTGTTTAAAATTAAACATTAAATTTAAAATCTGTAAAATTAATTAAAAATATATAAAAACTAGTTTAAACATTAATGTGAAAAAAAAACCACTGACCTGACTTGCATGAATTCAAAGTTTCCAGCCATCTTTTATTTTTACTAGCCTTTTCTGTGTAGTCCTTTTTTCTTTGAACAATTCCATTGTAGTACTTGATTTTGTAAACTTATCACAATGGGAAACAAATCTCACTACTATTTTCAATTTTAAGTTTTTGCATTCAGCAACTCTAAAATGTGTGGAGCAAGCATTATTTCCCCACATGTTTTTTTTTTGTTTTTTATTTTTTTTTCAAAATTATTTTTACTAATTTTTTTAAATATAGAACTGATTGAAAATTTAACTATATAATTTTTTTCTTTAAAACATTGTGGATTGCTATAATATTTTTCTATATAATTTGTTTTTTTTTTTTTTATGATTTATTTCTTTTTGTTTTTCAAATTGATCGATCTTTGTCGATTTTATTTTTTTTCATATTAAGATAGTTGAGAATTTAGCTTCGTAGTTTTTTCAAAAATAACATTGTGGATTGCTACAGTATTTTCCCCACATGGTTTTTATTTTATTGCAGTGTTTCCCCACATGTTTGTTTTTTTAAATTATCTTTGTCGAATTTAATTTTTCAATATTAAGTTGGTTGAGAATTAAACTTTAACTTTTCCTATATGTTTTTTTTATTATTTTTTTTAAATTGTTTTTGTCGATTTTATTTTTTTTACTATTAAGCTGGTTGAGAATTTAGTTTTTTTTTTTTTTTTTAAAACACTATAGATTGCTACAATGTTTCCCCACATGTTTTTTTAATTTTGTTTTTTATCATAATTTTTTTGTTAATTTTTTTTTTCATATTGAGCTGATTGAGATTTTAACTTTGTAGATCCTTAAAACACTATAGATTGCTACAATGTTTCCCCACATAATTTTTTTTCTTGCTATAGTGTTTCCCTACATGTTTTTTTTTTAATCGATTTGTTTTCAAAATTGTCTTCATCGAATTTATTTTTTTCATACTGAGCTGGTTGAAAATTTAGTTTCGTAGTTTTTTTTTTTTATTTAAAACACCATTGATTGCTACAATTTTTCTCCACGTGATTTTTTTTGTTATGATTTTTTTTAAAATTGTCTTTCTCAATTTTATTATTTTTAATATTAGCTTATTGAAAATTACAACTGTAAATTTCCTCATGAAATACTATAGATTGCTACAGTGTTTCCCTGCATGGTTTTTTTTCCTTTTTTTTTTTTGATATTTTCTAAAATTATCTTTGTTGATCTTATTTTTTTAATATTGAACTGGTTGAGAATTACAATTATATATTTCCTCACAAGACACTATAGATTGCTACAATATTTTTCCTGAATGATTTTGATATTGAGTTGGTTGAGAATTTAACTTTAACTTTCCCCACATGTTTTTTTTTTTCATTTTTTTTTCCAAAATTGTATTCATTTTTTTTTTCAGAATTGTTTTTGTTGATTTTATTTTTTTAATATTGAGCTGGTTGATAATTTAGCTTTGTAGTTTTTTTCCTTTAAAACACTGTGGATTACTACAATATTTCCACACATTATTTTTTTTAATGATTGTTTTCTATAATTATCTTTGTCGATTTTATTTTTCTCATATTGAGCTAGTTTAGAATTTACCTTTGTAGTTTTCTTTTTAAAAACATTGTGGATTGCTACAACAACATTTTCCTATATAATTTTTTTTTATTATGATTTTTTTTTAAAATTATCTTTATTGATTTTATTTTTTTTTAATATTGAGTTGGTTGAGAATTATAACTTTATAATCCCTTATGAAACCATCTAGATTGCTGCAGTGTTTCTCTACTTGGTTTTTTTTCCTTTTGTTTTTTTTTCCTGTTTTTTTTTTTTAAATTATCTTTGTTGATTTATTTTTTTAATAATGAGCTGGTTGAGAATTTAGCTTTGTAGTTTTTTTCTTAAAAATATTATGGATTGCAACAGTTTTTCTCCATATAATTTTTTTATAATTTTTTACATAAATTCAGAATAACACACAAGCCTGTGGCATCGCACAGGCATGACGTCCAATGAACAATTATTTGATATAATTTTAACTGATTGTTCTTCATTGATACGAGATTCGTTAACAGTATGTGTATAAATATATTATTATATGACATAATTTCTTAATGTTACATTTAGTTCCTTATAGATTATTTAAGAGTTATGTTTTAGAATAATATTTTTTATATGTTTACAGTTAAGTGACTTTTAAAAATCATAATATGATTTATTGCTGGTATAAACACCATTGGTCTTTTGATTAGTATAAAATTAAAAGGTTTAGTGATAGATTGGGATCTGATTGTTTAAAAACTTAATATAACCTTTTACTTTATGATTGATATATGTTTCATTACTGATTATTTATTGATATTAAAAGATGTGAATGATTGATGATACTAATAATAAGAAATTATAAATAATTTATTATTTATTGGTATTATTTAATACCAATAAATAATAAATTATTTATAATTTCTTATTATTAGTATCATCAATCATTCACATCTTTGATATTATTTTAAATAATAATTAATTATCTAAACTAATTTTATAGTTTGATATAATTGTAGTTATTTTATGCTCATCCATACTTTTATGAACTCATTGTGATTTTAAATTATTATAGAATCTATATTTTACTTGATCATGAGATAATTGTTGTTTTCTTACATATTATATTCTAAGTGTTGGTTGTAATTTTTTTTTTTTAAAAAGTGTTTTTTACTTGAAGATTAATTAAAATTGTCGCACGTCAGAATATTCGTGCTGCATCGACTAGCGATTTTTTTCTCGTTGTGTGTTGCTTGAATTGGTTTGTTGGAGTCGCCACCTAGTAATTGATTGCATGCTACTAGCAAACCGGACATACTGGTCTTGTCAAAGATTCGCGGGTAAAAACTGGTTGTGGTTAGCGAAGGTATTAGCACCCCTAACACACTCTACCTGAGGTAAGCTGCTTCGTGATTTTAACGTGTTAAAGAAGTTTTAAAATTTTGTCTTTTCATCGGATATTAGAAATAAAACTTACATATAAGCTAATAATTCTTGACCGTGATCCAATCAAAATATTAAATTCTTCTTTAATTTTTACAATTTTATCATAAAAAATAAATAAAAGATTCATAAAACAAATACAAACACACACACACTTTCACTATTTTTGTTTCCTTTCCTTTCCTTGTTTTGTTTCCACATTTACAAAATATAAATTACAAAAAACTCAAAACTAAACAAATATTACATTAAACAGATTAATATTACAAAATAACCCCTAAAAAATCCATAACAATGTTGGGAAGTCCTTCTGGAACAGCATGAACAGTGGCAGCGCGTTGTTCCATGCACCACCGCCACTGGCGGGGCGTGAATTCACGCGCCGCCGCGGGGAAAGAACTTGGATGCAGTGGATCACAAGCGGCTTATCCTTCTGTCTTCCTAAATCGTCTGTGACCTGTGGAACAAGAAGAGAAACACACACAATAGTTGATTTTAGTTTTTATTTCCTTTTGTTTCACTTCTGTTTTTTGTCTTCTTTTTTGTTCGTTTCTTCTTTGCTGGTTGCAGATCTGGCGATGGTCGGCTTTGGTGGCCGCTGCTGGGCAGTTCTGGCGGTGGGTCTGTAGGCGCCGTGTGTCTCAGCTGCAGTTTGCGACTGCTGAAGTGATCGGCGGTGAGGGAATGGACGGATGGCAGATCTGCAAGCTACTGGATCTCTAGTGATGGCAGCGCTGTTGTGGCTGTTGTTTTGGCCGCTGTTGCTAGAGGAAGAAAGCGAACCGATTTGGGATCTGTAGGCGCCACTGTGCTGGGCTGCTATTGGTCAGTTATGATGAAGGTCGGTGGCGGTGCTGAGGCGGAGATATCGCGACGAAGGCCGGTCTGTGGTTCTAGTGTTACTTCTCTGTCATCGACGGTGGAAGGGTTGAGGGAAAACAGAGAGAGAAGGTGGACGATGGAGAGGGATTTGCGGGTTTGGATTTGGCTGAGGGGAGATGGGTGGCTAGTCTGTGGAAATGGGAGGAAAGTCTTGGTCGGGGGGAAAGGGGGCTTGAGCGGCTGGTTTCTGGGTTTTTTTTTTGGGAAGGAGGGTGAGCGGTTGAAGGCTGAAGATGGGGATGATCTGGAAATGGGGGAGAAAAAAATTCAACGTGGGCAGTCGGCCGCTCTCTCTTGTTAGAGATAGGTTTAGGGTTAGGTTTTCCTTTCTTTTTTGGTATTTTTCTTTCAAAATTGCCCCCCCTCTTTTTTGTGTGTGTTGAAGGCTACTATTTATATGCAAAATGTTGCTAAGTTTTCAAACTTAGTCCCTCAACTTCTTTCTTTTTGTAAATTTGATTTTTCTTGATTTGTTTGTATTTTTTTGAAAACGAGCAATATCAACATCGACTCGATGAGAAAAATCAATGATTTTAAAAATAATATGTGAAAAGTCGAACGCGTTCGAAAGACCCTTAAAAATTTTAATTCTTTTTTAGACGACGTTGAAAATGTTAAAATGACGAAAATATATTAAAAAACATATTTTTTGGATTTTTGTTGTTTTTCTCTATTTTTGGATTTTTTTGAAAATTTATCAAAACATGGGTAAAAAATTAGGTAGCAACAGATGCCCCCTCTTTACAATGCTTACGAAGCAAAAATCCTCAATGTTTTGCATAGTAAGCTTTGTAAAGAAAAACTTGTCTTCTTATCTTCATAACTTGCTCAATATCCACTCATTTAAAGACCTTACTTTTTTTTTTCTTTTTCTTGTCTTTCTCTCTCTCTTTCTCTCTCTCTCTCTTTGTTTTTTTTTTTTTGTTAACCTAAGATCCCATCTGGCGACCTCCTTTACCAAAATCAAAGAATATTGTAGCTTAGTCAACCTGAAATCCCATATGGAGATTTCCTTTAACCAAAGCTACATGAGATTCGATCTGGCGACCTCATTCAACTAGAATAAAAAAATATGTGTAGCTCGGTCAACCTGAAATCCCATCTGGCGATTCCCTTTAACCAAAGCCATCTGACATCCCATTTGACAACCTCATTCAATTAGAACTAAAAAATATGTGGAGCTCGGTCAATTTGAAATCCCATCTGGCGATTCCCTTTAACCAAAGCTACATGAGATCCGATCTAGCGACCTCATTCAACTAGAATAAAAAAATATGTGCAGCTCGGTCAACCTGAAATCCCATCTGGCGATTCCCTTTAACCAAAGTCATCTGACATCCCATTTGGCAACCTCATTCAACGAGAACTAAAAAATATGTGGAGCTCGGTCAACTTGAAATCCCATCTGGCGATTCCCTTTAACCAAAGCCACCTGAGATCCCATCTGGCGACCTCATTCAACTGAAACTAAAAAATATGTGTATCTCGGTCAACCTGAAATCCCATCTAGCGATTCCCTTTAACTAAAGCTATATGAGATCCCATCTGGCGACCTCATTAAACCAAAACCAAAAAATATGCGTAGCTCGGTCAACCTGAAATCCCATCTAGCGACCTCATTCAACTGGAACTAAAAAATATGTGTAGCTCGGTCAACCTGAAATCCCATCTGGGAATTCCCTTTAACCAAAGCCACCTGAGATCCCATCTGGCGACCTCATTAAACCAAAACAAAAAAATATGCGTAGCTCGGTCAACCTGAAATCCCATCTGGGAATTCCCTTTAACCAAAGCCACCTGAGATCCCATCTGGCGACCTCATTAAACCAAAACAAAAAAATATGCGTAGCTCGGTCAACCTGAAATCCCATCTGGGAATTCCCTTTAACCAAAGCCACCTGAGATCCCATCTGGCGACCTCATTTAACCAAAATAAAAGAATGTGTAAAAAGTGATCTCATTGTAATGGGTGACCTACCCAGATAGAAAGAATGTGAAAAACGGTCTCATTATGATGGGTGACCTACCCAGATGAAAAGAATGTGAAGTGTGGTCTCATTGTAATGGGTGACCTACCCAGATGAAAAAAATATGAAAAGGGTCTCATTATGATGGGTGACCTACCCAGAGAAAAAGAAAAGAGTGGTCTCATTGTAATGGGTGACCTACCTAAGTGGAAGAATGACCTCATTGTAATGGGTGACCTACCCAGGTAAAAAACATGGAGAATTGGTCGCATTGTAATGGGTGACCTATCTAGAAAAATGTTGGTGAGGGCTCAAAGGCGCACTCAAAAGGAGGTAGGGTTAGAAAACGCATTACCCGAGAAGTGAGGGCTAAAAGGCGCATTCGAAATGAGGGCTCAACGGTGCACTCAAAATGAGGTAGGGTTAGAAAATGCACTACCCGAGAAGTGAGGGCTCAAAGGCGCACTCGAAATGAGGTAGGGTTAGAAAACGCCATATCCGAGATGTGAGGGCTCAAAGGCACACTCCAGATGAGGTAGGGTTAGAAAACGCACTACTCGAATGGTGATGGCTCAAAGGCGCACTCGGAATAAGGGCTCAATGGCGCACTCGAAATGAGTTAGGGTTAGAAAACGCATTACCCAAGATGTGGGGGCTCAAAGGCGCACTCGGAATGAGGTAGGGTTAGAAAACACACTACACAAATGGTGGTGATGAAACACTGATCTAACAATGTTGAAAGCAATGCATTATGGTCAATATGCATGTATACTTACCTGAGAAATATAGGTTCCCATTTCTTTATAGTGTCTTCCTTTTCTCAAAAGTTGGAGTGTTGGTAGTGAACTTCGATGGCTTTTTTCGCTCTTACTTGCTCGAGTCATCTCTTGTGATTTTGACCTCTAGGAAAGACTCGATATCATAATACTTCTTTTTCCTCCGCCCCTTTATCTCAAGGGTTGCCAATTTTGCTCGACATTTTCTTAGAATGGGAATCATGGAGCCAGCCCTATCATATGTTTTTTTTATTGCTCCCTAGCTTGATCATGCCCCCAAGTGTTCAATTCGGGTTTGGGGATGAGGCTATGTGAAGGAAGGTTTAACAAGAAGTTGTTTTCATGCAGAATTTTTGGAATTCCAAAGCTATTCCAGACACAAAAATTATTTTGACATCGATTCAAAGCAAATTCATTCTGAAAAAATTCAAGTGCTTCCTATGGAGAGGTTATCAGAAATGATGAAAACCTTTTGTTTTGGCTTTTGGTGAAAAATATGAAGTGACATTTGGTTGGTCAAATATGGTTCAAATTTCAATTTGAGGGTTAGAGAACCAATTTTCAAAGCATTTATTTTATTTGCATGAATAATGATTTGGTTCGCATGAGAAAGCATTGCCTATCGATCCAGATTGCTTGCCTTCAATCAGAAAAGGCTTGATTAGGCACGTAATGTAGGCTTGGGCTATTGGTTATGAAGAAAAAGAATATTTACAAGCTCAAAAAGTGTTTAAGGGATTTGAAGACTAAGGATCACTTGTGCTTGTTTCTTGACCTTTAGTCATTTGAATGTCTTTCCAAAATTGATCTATCGTGCCCCAAGTGTTTGGGCTTAGGCTCTTTCCTTTTTGTTTTCTTCACTTGGTTTTGAGTATCATCATTTGTTTTCTTCACTTGGTTTTTTTTTTTTTTTGCTCAAAATTTTTGGATCCTTTGGATTTTTCTTTATGACCCCTAGCTTTGTTTGGGCACCTTTGATGATTGAGAATTTTCTTTTATGCCCCCAAGTATTGCTTGGGCACTTTTGATCATTGAGGTTTTCTCTATGTCATCGCACTTGCCCCTAGTGTGGGGTGTGATCCTAGCCAAGGTTATTTATCTCAATAAAAGCATTAGGCTCAAAAAGGGATTGCAAATTATATATTTTAGCCTCGTGAAAAGATTATCAAAGATTGTCTTTCTTAATTTCAAACTCATGCATTTAGGATCGATAAGCCTTGCTTTCATGCGAGTATACAACGTGATTTCTCATTATTCATTCAAATAAAACTCAGTTTTTGGAGTCGCTTCATGGGTTCTTTTTGTTTTTGTTTTTTTTTTTTTTTAGGTTTTCTAGTATGGTTACCTTTTTAAGGAATCACCTGAATTTCCAGAACTCGTTTGTTTTGGACAAACATCAACATGATTTCTATTTTTGTACTAAACTTTGAATTCCCAAAAATCCTTGTGAACATGTGCGATTATGCATAGTTTTGGAAGAAAAGGGAAACACACCCAAAGATTCTTGGTGTGATGGTTTCATGCTTAACAGTTATGCTCAATATGTTCTTTGTATGAAACAACAACAAAAAATGAAGGTATGTTATAAACACAGGAAAACACGTGATCTTATTAACAAAAAAGGCTCATTTGATAGGGAAAGTTTTATGAAATTTTGAGCCAAATTAACAACAAAAACTGGAACAGGTTGAAACAAAAATCAAGAAGTTTTGCAGGTATGATCAAACTAAGGTAGTTTTTTTTTTTTTTTTTTGCAGAACAAGAATAGGCTCCATTATGCACCGGTGGGGCAATTCCCCTTCGGTCAGCCTTCCCACCTAAGCTTTTGCAGAAATACATGATTGTGTCGAGGTTCTTGACCATGTTTGCCCCTAATTTTTTCAGGCTAAGTTGTTGTTGGGTTTTGAACAAAGATGAACGGTCAGCTCGAAGGAACTTCCCCAAAGTTATTTTTCAATATTTGCTCGAGTAAGCTAGAGGTGAGTCACACATGTCTTCAGAAACTCCAACTCTTTTTAAAAATGGACGTTACAACGAGCACACTCTTCATCTTTTATGTTTTTTTTGTTCAAATTTGGGTGTTGTAGACTCGTAGGGGACCTACTTTTCATTTCGGTGCATGCATGACAAATGTATGAACATGTAATCTATATGATGAACTCGCCCTTCGAGGGGTGAAAATATGGTCGTAACTCTTGTATGATGGAACAAGAATCGTGATTTTTGCCCAAACTCTACAATGAAAATTTTCTGAGTGACGGCCATTATGTCACCCACAAGTCTTGAGTTCAAGATGCTTCAATAAGGGTTTGCCTTGATGCAAATAACAATAACACATACAACCTAAGGATAGATTCTATTCATTATGTGAACATGGGTAGGTTTTCTATCTGATCTCAAAATGGTCTTATATCTACCCAGTGACGTTCTTCATAAAGACAGTATGGGGGCGTTACAAGGAATAGTTAAGGCATGTATACCCACCATTACCAAGCAGACACTCAGATATGAGTTGAGTGTTTCACGCATCTGAACCCTAACCAATAGTCTTAGGGCAGATCGCTAGTTCCTCACTTAACCTAGAAGCTTGTGTGTGCTTTCAAAATTAAAACAAGTGATGCATGAAACAATTCTATAAAATGCATGGAAACAAATAATAAAAAAGAGAGATAAAATTGCAAAAACTTAAACACATCAAATACATAAAGCTTAGTCCAATATTGTCAGAAATAGTACCTTCCCCAGCGGAGTCGCCATTCTGTCGCACGTCAGAATATCCACGCGGCATCGGCTGATGATTTTTTTCTCGTTGTGTGTTGCTTGAATTGGTTCGTTGGAGTCGCCACCTAGTAATTGATTGCAGGCTACTAGGAAACCGGACATACTGGTCTTGTCAGAGATTCACGGGTAAAGGACTGGTTGTGGTTAGCGAAGGTATTAGCACTCCTAACACACCCTACCTGAGGTAAGCTGCTTCGTATTTTAACGTGTTAAAGAAGTTTTAAAATTTTATCTTTTCATCGGATATTAGAAATACAACTTACGTATAAGCTAATAATTCTTGACCGTGATCCAATCAAAATATTAAATTCTTCTTTAATCTTTACAATTTTATCATAAAAAAAATAAATAAAACATTCATAAAACAAATACAAACACACACATACACTTTCACTATTTTTGTTTCCTTTCCTTTCCTTTCCTTTCTTTGTTTTGTTTCCACATTTACAAAATATAAATTACAAAAAACTCAAAACTAAACAAATATTACATTAAACACATTAAAATTACAAAATAACCCCTCAAAAATCCATAACAATGTTGGGAAGTCCTTCTGGAACAGTATGAGCAGTGGCAACGCGTTGTTCCATGCGCCACCGCCACTGGCAGCGCATGAATTTTAATGTGTCTTTCCCTGCAGCGGCACGTGAATTCACGCGCCGCCACGGGGAAAGAACTTGGATGCAGTGGATCACAAACGACTTCTCCTTCTGTCTTCCTAAATCGTCTGTGACATGTGGAACAAGAAGAGAAACACACACAATAGTTGATTTTAGTTTTTATTTCCTTTTGTTTCACTTCTGTTTTATGTCTTCTTTTTGGTTCGTTTCTTCTTTGCTGGTTGCAGATCTGGCAATGGCCGGCTTCGGTGGCCGCTGCTGGGCAGTTCTGGTGGTGGGTCTGTAGGCGCCGTGTGTCTCAGCTGCAGTTTGCGACTGCTGAAGTGATCGGCGGTGAGGGAATGGACGGATGGCAGATCTGCAAGCTACTGGATCTCTAGTGATGGCAGCGCTGTTGTGGCTGTTGTGTTTGACCGCTGTTGCTGGAGGAAGAAAGTGAACCGATTTGGGATCTATAGGCGCCACTGTGCTGGGCTGCTATCGGTCAGTTATGATGAAGGTTGGTGGCGGTGCTGAGGCGGAGATATCGCGGGGAAGGCCGGTCTGTGGTTCTAGTGTTACTTCTCTGTCATTGGCGGTGGAAGGGTTGAGGGAAAACAGAGAAAGAAGGTGGACGATGGAGAGGGATTTGCGGGTTTGGATTTGGCTGAGGGGAGATGGGTGGCTAGTCTGTGGAAATGGGAGGAAAGTCTTGGTCGAGGGGAAAGTTGGCTTGAGTGGCTGGTTTCTGGTTTTTATTTTTGGGAAGGAGGGTGAGCGGTTGAAGGTTGAATATGGGGATGGTTTGGAAATGGGGGAGAAAAAAATTCAACGTGGGCTGTCGGTCACTCTCTCTTGTTAGAGATAGGTTTAGGGTTAGGTTTTCCTTTTTTTTTTTTTGTATTTTTCTTTCGAAATTGCCCCCCCTCTTTTGTGTGTGTGTTGAAGACTACTATTTATAGGCAAAATGTTGCTAAGTTTTCAAACTTAGTCCCTCAACTTCTTTCTTTTTGTAAATTTGATTTTTCTTGATTTGTTTGTATTTTTTTGAAAACGAGCAATATCAACATCGACTCGATGAGGAAAATCAATGATTTTAAAAATGACGCGTGAAAAGTCGAACGCGTTCGAAAGACCCTTAAAAATTTTAATTCTTTTTTAGACGACGTTGAAAATGCTAAAATGACGAAAATATATTAAAAAAACATATTTTTGGATTTTTGTTGTTTTTATCTATTTTTGAATTTTTCTGAAAATTTATCAAAACATGGGTCAAAAATTAGGTAGCAACAAAATTATTGCTTTAATTTTTTATATTAATACATAAAATCATAAAAAATAATGAAAAAAAAATAAATAATTTAATATTTTTTAAAACTAGATATATTTTTAAAAGTCATTGAGATACAATTTCAAATGCAAAGACTAAAAAGAAGTGGAATTCTACACCTTCATTTGTCTCGCTGTAGCCGTTTCTCGCTCCAAATACAATGAATAAGCATAATTTTATCTTAAACCCACCCCTACACCTGTCTACAATTACAAAAATACCGGTCTCCTTCATTTCCACGTAAAAGCAATTTCTTGTTATGTTTATTAATGTTTTTGATTTATTTTTTAGAAAAATCAAACATTGATCATTTACTTTATTTTTCTAAGTGATTAATACTTTTTATATATATAAAATATTTTTTATGGGATTTATGGAAGTGTGTGTATATATATATAATAATACTAATTTGAAATTAAATAATAAAATTAATACTTGAAAACAAAAACAAAAACAAAAACAAAAATTAATAAATGAAACAATCAAAATTAAATAGATAAAAAAATTCATAATTTGATGTAGCTTGCGATTATTCTCTATCAGTTATAAAGCTAATTTAATAAGATATTAGTGATTATTTTTTAAAATATATTTAAATAATATTTTTTATTGTTTAAAATTTATTATTAATATTAATATTTTAAAAAATATATATAAAAATTTCTTGTAGAAAAATTAAGAAATCCGGCCGCGTTACCAGCTATTAAAGCCATGCTCGCCGCTGGATGCGCACCCAGATTCCGCCACCCAATATATATACACACACACACACAAGAGTGACTCCAATCTGCTCCACTCCTCCCATTTCCTCTCACTTTACGAGTTACTTGTAGGAGTACAATATCATATTGTCAACAAACTTACTTCAATGGCTCTCCGCTCTCTCGTTTGTCGGAAATCCCTAGGCCTAGCCTCCTCCTCAAGCTTCAAGCTTCATTTCCGTGGATTGCAGACCTTCTCATTGCCCGATCTTCCCTACGATTATGGAGCTTTGGAGCCTGCAATTAGCGGGGAGATTATGCAGCTCCATCACCAGAAACACCACCAGACTTACGTCACCAACTACAATAAGGCGGTCGAACAACTTCATCATGCCATGGAAAAGGGCGATTCTTCTGCCGTTGTCAAATTGCAGAGCGCTATCAAATTCAATGGCGGAGGTTCAACTTTTTTTCTTTTTGATAAATTAGACTTGTGACTTATTAAATTTGATGCGTTTATTCGTTAATAATTTAATTTGTTTGGTAAAGAGAAGGAGAGCTGCTTGAATGGCCATATAATGTAAATAATATTTTTTTGTTAATTAGGGTACAATTTGAAGTTATTCAAAGTGTTTACTGGATTTTAAGGGTGAGAGTATTCTTGGGTCAGCTTGCCGCTATGTTGTTATGCGAGAAAATTGAAATCTGGAAAGAGAGGGATAAAGAATTTTGCTTGTTTTACTTGATAATGACTCCGTCTCATTTTGCAGCTTTTCATTAATTCTGCGCAAAATTGATGCTACAAGTTTCAGCCTTTTGCACTCAATTAGGCGGATCTTGGGAAAGTATTGATAACTTGGTATTTGGGCATGGTTCTAAAAATTTCTTGTTATGCCTAAGCAGAGAACACTGTTGAGATGCCTTTAAATGCATGATTCTAAGAATCACCATCTTCAAAGATTGCCTAATAGTTTCAGTTTGATTGGAAAGGAAAAGATTGCTAATATATTTTCTTCTGCTTTTTCTTAGGAAAGATCCACCTCTAGTAGTAGAATTTTTGTTATGAAAGGAAACAAATATAACCTTTAATATTGCCGGAAGTTGTTCTTGCTTGTCAATTTGTAGAAAAAGATTATTTCTTTTTATGTATTGCCTTTTATTGTGGTTATTGCTTCATCTTTAGGTTGTTCAACTTAATATGATTTTCAAAACTTAAACAAGAATAGCTTAAAACTGAAACTTTTGTTTGTTGACATCCATGCTAATTTTGCTCTATCAGCATCCTTGACTTAATTATTCTCATGCAGGTCATGTCAACCATTCAATATTCTGGAAAAATCTCTCTCCTGTCTCTGTAAGTTTTATTGTTTATTTACATATATTTGGCTCTTGCTATTGATTCCGTACCTAACAGTAATGCTTTTATATGGCAGGAAAGAGGTGGCGAATCACCACATGGTAACCTGGGCTGGGCTATTGATGAACATTTTGGTTCTTTGGATGCATTGATTCAAAAAATGAGCACAGAGGGTGCTTCCCTACAGGGCTCTGGATGGGTGGTAAGTAGTTCAGTGTGTTCAATTTTTAATGGTTTTCAATTTTAGTATTCCTTATAATTATAATATGCTTGTTTGCGACTTACACACTTCTCTTTTGTTGCAGTGGTTTGGCCTGGACAAAGAATCAAAGAAGCTTGTGGTTGAGACGACAGCAAATCAAGTAAAATTTACAAATTTTGTTATAAAGTCATCTCATAATGAATATTAATTTTCATAAATTGCTGCTGTATCGAAACTGTTATCCATTGATCATACTAAGTCAAAAGCATAGGCTCCTTATGAGAACCCTAGATAGAAAAAGAACTCTAATTTATATGATTCTCCAATACAACAATGATTAAACATGTATCTAATTTTTTTTCCATATGCTGTAAATTTTTTCCTATGATTCTTCTTGGATAAGATCGTTGTCCTTCTAGATAGGAGAATAAATTTTGCGCTGGACTAATGATTAAACATTCATCTTATTTCCTGCTTATTTGTGAGTTCTGTAATTATCAAACTTTTACAAGTTAGAAAGGACTTCCCGGTGCAAGTACTGAACTTGGTTGTTTTACATATCTGATTTAGATTCTAGAAGAGATAGATGCCCCCAAACCTGTTTAGTCTGCAGATCCTTGTTATTGTTTGGTAGTGTTAGTTGATCTAATTATGCTTATGATTCTTGTCACAGGATCCATTGGTAACTAAAGGACCCTTAGTTCCATTACTTGGAATTGATGTTTGGGAGCATGCATACTACTTACAGGTAAAACTTTTGTCCAAATTATGCATTCTGGTCACTTTGTGATGCTTACTTCTTATTTCTTTGCAATGAGAGGACCCTGTACCAGTAGTTTTCGATTATGGTTGGATTTAATCTTTATCACCCACCTTGGAGCTTAATGTGTTATATAGCTTTGGCTGCCATAGAATTTGTTGGAGAGTTCAGCTTAAATAAACTTGTTGGTTAGCGAGCATCATGAATTTGTTGGAAGTGTGCATGAGGGGTAGAGTGTAGAAATGAACTCAACTTGCTATCTGCTTACAATAGAAAAGGTGAAAGTTTCTAATTTTCCTCTGGCTATGCTATTTTCATGGGATAAGGGCATGTTGGTGACGAAATGAGTGTTTAGTATTCTTTTTTCCAAACCCTTAGATTTGTGACCAATTTGCATTTTGTGTTCTCATCATACTTAAAGCAGCAGTTATTTTGATGTTTTTTTTATTGCAATCAAAACATGAAACCAGGACTTGATTTATTATACCTAAACAATATTTTAGCATTACCCACAGCCACACCCATCATCCATGATGAAGATTTACCTTACAATCTTACATTAATGTTGAGCTCACTAGTCAATCAAATTGCAGCCAGTTTGTGGTTCTTGATGTTGGAAAAGAAAAGGGAAAAAAGGGCAAGCAATCATCTCCTCCCTCAATTTATTATGTTGATAGAAGAACGTTTCATGTGATCAATTAGATTCACCTTCATAATAATGCGAGTGAAAGCCTGCCTCCTTGTGCATCGCCATAACTATTTTTCCTGTTTAGGCTACCTGCAAATTTAAACGCCCTTTTGTTTGCTTGCAATTCTCACTTACATGACCTGGAAGTTTATTTTCCATGCTGCAGTACAAGAATGCCAGACCTGATTATCTGAAGAACATATGGAAGGTAATGAATTGGAAGTATGCTGGTGAGGTTTATGATAAAGAACATTCTTAAGTCCAAGCACACCTGCTCTGCACTGGTTTTGGACACAGGTGTGGCTTCATAGCCTGTCTGGTTAGAAGGAATAAAAATTGATGCAGAATGTATTTTATTTTTATATTAAGGATCCTTTTCTTTCTCCCCATAAAATGAGTTGCTGAGTTGTTTACTGGTGTATCGAAACTATGGAAAACCAGAATAATTCTGAACCTTTTACTCCTGTTTGTTCCGCTGTCGAACGTTGAACCTTCTTTATTTATGAGACGGCAGAAGGGCATTTATACAGTTTTATGCTCGTTATTTGCTTTTGTTTGCGGTACATGGGGCCGCTCAGTATGGTGGCTTGATGAGTGTCTCGCTCTATATATATATACTAGCTGTGATGCTTTTGTTCTCGCCCGTCACTTAGTATACTTCGACTCTGCTATAGAGGTCCGAGCTGAGAGATGCATGATTCGCCTGGATAAGCAAGAAGAGAAGAAGCTACCTGGCCTGGGGGAGGTGCTTGCTGCTGTTGCTGGTCTGTCGTGAGGATGGTGGTGCACGGTGGAGCTGCTGGCGATCCACTGCAGCCACTGGAGAAGGCAGAAAAACAACGGTGGATGGTGATTGCTGGTGTGGCTTTTGGCTGGGGAAGAGGAGAGCTGACAATGTGTTCAAATATTATAAGAGAGGTGGGAGTAGAGAGGTGAGAGCTGAGATAATCGGCCAGCTAAAAATAGCACTCCAAAACAGCACCATCCCATGAAATAAAAGAATTAGAATTCTCTGCCAAGCACGTACACTAACCAGAACAGAAATCCCAACCAAAACTGAACAGGAAACAATCAAAACCGAACAGCATGTATACGCCACATTTATCTAAGGCATCACTAAAAAGATTGGCCAGCTTTACTTTATCTAAATAAAACCTTAACGCATTTAATGCAGCATTAAAAAGACTGGTTGACTTGACACTCTCTAAATTAAAGAACCTGCAGACGTGTAACATATAAGTTTATTGCCTCTTCCTTTTAATTATTTCAAAGGTGATAAGATGTCTGACAATTCAATAATTCCTTGAATCTTATAAACTCCACAGAAGAAACACAAAGATTGAAAAACAGTGGGAAAAAAAACAATGACAACCTGATTTTTAAAAGCATTTAAGACGCTGTAATCATGATGTCATTTCTTCCAAACTTATTCAGTGGTAATATATTCTGTGGGAAAGCGAGCAAAACATTCAACTGCGGAGACAATATATGTTTTGCGGAGAAAACCGTGGGGAAAGCTACAGTACTTTCCCCACACGTTTTAGAGTTCTTTAATTTTTTTACGATTATTCGAATGTTTTTTTTTTCACCGAGTGTTATTTAAAAGGGTTTTTAAATAAAAAAAATTAAATTGATAGTTTTTAAGGTTTTTTTTTAAATTAAAATAATTTAATATATTTTTTAAATAAAAAAATACTTCAAAAAAACAGTAAATTTAATATGATTTGAATATTTTGATATATTAATATTAAAAGTAATTTTTTAAAAATAAAAAATATTATTAACATGTATTTTAATAAAAAAATTATTTTAAAAAAGAATTATTATTAGCTGGCTAAGCATGCTCTAAACAGAGTGCCACGGTGGCTGTACGTTGGAAATTCTCTCCATAGAGTATTGTGCTGATCCGTGTTCCAATAGAAGACCATGAGTATATTTGGTACTGATCCTGAAACCATTTGAACCTGGACAGGGCTGCTGGGAGATGTTCTAGAAAAAATTAAGTCATTCGGAAGTTTAGCAACAACTAGATCTTGGCCATATTAAACTGTTTATCAATCAAAATATGTTATTTGATATAAATAGGTTATTTTTATGAATTTAAATAATTAAAAAATATATAATTTGATTTAAAATAAATATTTTTAATAAATATTAAATTAATTTAAATTAACCTATCAAATTATCATAACTTTTAAAAAAATAAATTATAAAATTTAATTAAAATAATTTTAAAAAATAATTGAGTTGATATAAATAATTTATTAAAAACTTATGATTGGATTGAAATTGGAATAATTCAATAAATAAATTTTAATTTTTAATTGATTCCAAAATAAAATAAAAAAATATATATTATCATGCTAGGTTAACAACATCACCGGAAGCAACAATTAAGTACGGATCAAGATTAGTAGGATGAAGTTATTTGGTAATGTGATTATGGTTAGTTTTTATAAATAATTTTTTGTGTTAAAATACATGTTAATTATTTTTTTATTTTTAAAAAATTATTTTTAATACTAATACATCAAAATAATTTAAAAACACTATAAAAATATTAATTTAAAGTAAATAAAAAATAAAAAAAATTAAAATTTTTAAAAATATTAAAAAAAAAAGAGTCTGAAAATGGATTGAGAGCGAGAATGAATTAGGAAACCAGAGACACGTTTTTATGGTGGTTGGCCAGTGCATCATCCTGTAGGCTGCGTAGCTCATTGTGGTTAGGGTTTCGATACGAGAAATTAAGGGTTAGAATTTTTGAATCAGAGAGAAGAAAATGTTTGCCAAACCTTCTCTGGCACCACCAGCCACTGTTCATTTTGCCGGCATAGCTACCCACCTGAGGAACAACGATGCCATGCTTTCTGTTCACTCGTTGCTGACAATTATAGCTACGGATTTAGCTTGGCTCGTATGAGCGTAAATGCTCTCATACTCTAAAAATGTCTTAATAATTATATTAAATGGTTTATAATATTTTAAGATTACCTGTATGCATTTTTTAGAGCAATTCTTAAATTTAAAAAAAATAAAAAATAAAAAAGGTAAATAGCACGTAGGTTAATAATTTTATATTTTAAAATTATTATTTTATGTTGGTGTTAAAAATAATTTTAAAATAATAATAAAAATATTATTTTAATATATTTTTAAATAAAAAATAATTTGCCCGAGATAACCTCAACCAACCATGCTAGTCCAAACTGGAGGCCGCTCCACAGTCTAAACCTAAACCCTGCTAATAGCATACTCAGTTTTGTTGCCTGTTGCTCAGTTGAAATTCAATCATATCAGCCATAGCAGCGGCCTCAGCCTCAGCTTTATTTTCCCCTTTACACAAGCGAAATACCAACCAGTCATGTCTTTGTCTAGACTCCAGCAGCCTTGTTATTTGCAACAATGCCCCTCCCCTCTCTCCCCCTCCATCCCTCTTCCTTGTTCCTTCTCTTTTCGCGTCTCCCCCTATTCTCAGAGACAAAGACGACTCCGTTTCGGCGGCCACACTAGTAGTGTTGCTGTTTGTTGTAGCTTGTCTCAGCAGCAGCAATCTCAAATCTTATCGTCGGTTACTAATGGAAGTACAGTCTCTGACAGGAAAGAGATTCGTTTAGGTTTGCCTAGCAAAGGACGCATGGCTGCTGACACTCTTGATCTTCTCAAGGTATTATCTACTTATTTGCTTAATTATTTATGATAATGACCGATCCATCCGTCACTTTATTTTGAGCTTTCTTGGTTTTGTTTTTGGATTAGGATTGTCAACTATCTGTGAAGCATGTGAATCCTCGACAGTACGTTGCAGAAATTCCTCAGGTTTATCATCTATAATCATTGGATTGGATTGAAAATGACTTTTTTTTTTATCAATTATTTTTGCTTACTATTGACTGTTGTGAAGCTTACCAACTTGGAAGTTTGGTTCCAAAGACCCAAAGACATTGTACGAAAGTTGCTATCAGGAGATTTGGACCTTGGAATTGTGGGTTTTGATACTTTCAGCGAATTCGGACTGGTAAGCAGTAACTTGCTGACATCACCATTAAATGATTACTAATTTGAGAGATTTGTTCGTCATTTTGCTCATGTTAGCGATATCATATGCTAACCCAGATACATAGTTCATTCCACAAATTAAATTGTGAATATCGGAAACATGGTATATGCTTTTTATGATTTCTTAAAGTCAACAGATCTGTAACTATTCATGAAGGATATTGAGTTTGTTGTTACTGTTGTTGCCTTTAAAAAACAATGGTTATAAATATCTTGGAATTCCAAAAATATGGTTTTTGAAATGTATTCAAAACCTACTGCATTCTGATATGCCTTTTGGTTCAGAACTCTCCTTTTGTCTACTTAATCACTATCCCAAAAACAGAGAAAAAGAAGATCAAGTTTATACTTTGCAAAATGGTACCACACAGGCTTTAGACATTACCATGAGCCTATAGACTGCTTCTGCAGTGCTGGACATCACCAAGTTTAGTTGGAAGTTTAGAGCTCGGTATTATCCATTTCTCAAATGCATGGCATCTGTTACAAAATTCAGTTGTTATTGTGTTTTTCTTTTAACTAGTGAACTCAAATGCTGTAATCTCTACCTTTAAGAAGAGAGTACGGTGTAGTAACACTTTTTTTTTCTCTCTTACCTTGAATCATTCTGGCACTGATCTCTTGTTTCTTTATTCTTGCTATGATTGTGTAAGAATGCATTATTCAGTTTTGAACTTTTTGTCAGGGAAATGAAGATCTTATCATTGTTCATGATGCTCTTGGATATGGGGAATGCCGTTTATCCATTGCAGTAAGATTTTATCATGTTCTCAATATAAGCCAACAAACTTCAACGTCTAAATGCTGATTCTGCTCATAGTTGCCATTGTTTATTCTTATTGTGTGGCTTTTCTTTCTTATAGATTCCCAAATATGGGATTTTTGAAAATATAAATTCACTAAGGGAACTAGCACAAATGCCTCAATGGACAACTGAAAAACCTCTTCGTGTTGCTACCGGCTTCAGTCATGTACGTGGGTTCATTTTAGACATATCATGACTAACACATTCTAGGAATTATTCCTTTTCATTAGCTTCTAATTAAGAGGTCCCATTTGGTTTTGTTTCCTTTTGCCTCTATATACAGCTGGGTCCTAAATTTATGAAGGATAATGGATTCACGCATGTGACATTTTCAACTGCTGACGGAGCATTGGAAGCTGCTCCTGCGGTGAGACTTTATTTTTTTCCTTGTCTAATTTTGTTTCATCCATTTGTGTAAGTTATAATTAGTTCATAAAGAAAAAATGACCATATGATGCATATCCTCATCTAGAGCAAAAAAACTGATTTTTATAAGAATGGTTGATTGCGAGCACACTAAATACCGTTATTGCATTTGGAAATTTAATTAGTTCTTCAGTGGAAAGTCATCCTATAATGCATGTCTTGGTCCAATGCAAAGGAACTTCAAATTTATATGAGAATTTATAATATGTTAGTCACTGCTACCTTATTTTTACCCTAGATTGCTATGTTCAAAGATTTATTATTGACGTAGTTGGAAACTAGATTAATTAGGAATTAAGTTGGGGTTAAATAAAAAGGTCTTGAGAAAAATCCTAAACTTCATAGATAATCTCCAATAAGAGAGAGAAATTCTCTTTATTAATTCATCAAAATATCAATCTAAAAATGAATTAAACAACCCTATTCATGTTGGTTAATGGCTTAAACCTATAAGAGAAAACAAATCCTAATAAATAATTAAAGAGTTAATATATTATCTCACCAACATTGGGGTTCCTAAAATGAAGAAAAAAAAACTAAGAAAAATATTTATTTTTCAAAAACGCTTTTGAATCAATTGTTTTGGGCTGGAAGGAACTCGTCTTAGAGTTCAAGTTGTTCTTACCTCAATTTCAAGGATGTCCAATCAAAACTCTTCCAAATTCATCAAAATCATGCCCACCAAGGAGCTACACCAACCTTAGGAGGTGGATCAAAGCTTTCAATGCATTGGCATCCAAAAGTGGCTCGCCTTCAATTTTCTTCACCTTCATGCTACCTACACTACCTACAACAGCAAAAACAACCAAAAGAGTGCCATCCTTCAATTTAGATGAATGATCCAGTCCCAGTCCATTTCAAGAGCCTGCTTTGCCATTCCCTGGTAGTTAGCAAACCACTTGGGCTTTATCATTGACTCCATAATGTCACGACTTCTGAAATAGTGGCCAAGTTGCATCTCATTGTTTGTTGCACCTTTTACAATCCTCCTTTTGCAATGCTTCCATCACTACCTCACCTAGGCATCCTTGCAAATTCTACTCCAAGACTATTAATCTTTCCATCAACTGTGAAAATATTAATAAATCTCAAATTGTGACGCTTTCTAACATCAAAATCATTTGAATTGTGTGCAAGAGTGATCTTGACAACACCATAACCTAAGACTGTCACTCTTTCCCCCTCAATTAATATCCTACCTTTTCCAATCTCAAGGGGAATGCCTTTGTGTTTTAGTGGTAGTTGAACAATAACACCATTACCTCTTGGGTAGCGGAAACAACTAGGATGATCAGCTATAGCATCAATAGCAACAATGTGGAAAAGCTATGCCTTGTAAAAAGAGCCATAACAACCATGTTAGTGAGGCATGTCATATAAGTTACATCAAAAGCTTCACAAAGTGTGGGACCGTCTGCTCCCATCTTATTATAAGTTTCTGCAATTCCACATCATGTACCACTTGATCATAGCCTAAATTGCACATTTTGTTGGAAAATGGTGAAGGAAGAGATTTAAGCTTGTCCCGCCCTTTACATCATGAATTGCAAAATCTTTGTCTGCCTTTGCTATCAAAATTAAACCCTTTGCAAAACATGTTATGTAAGACCATGTGCTTGCACTTGCCTTGAACTGTTTTCCAGTTGCAAGACCAAACTTGTTCACTCTGATAGGATATGAATTGACTTTCAATGGGAAGCTGTTGATTCATTAAGGAAATATAGTACTATATGGCTTGTGATGGCAATCCCTTTCCCATATGAATCACACTAAGGTTGCTTGTAAGTCCCAACGTTTGCATAACATCCAACAAACTTAGTTTAGCCAATCTCCCTTTTTGGATTGTAAATTTAAGTCCCATTGATAATCACAATGTGAGCAGGCAAATTAACACTTTGAGTTGGAGTTGCAGTAAAAACAAATATTTGCCCGTGGCCATCCCTAAAGTGGTCCTTAACAAGTTCACGATCAATTTACTATATTAGCAAAGCCATAGGATAGAAGATGTTTAAAATCATTGCTTTTCATCAATTCTATCTGAGTTTGGAAAAGCTCAACAACATGCACAACCCTCTCTCAAGAATCTATTCTTGCACCATCCTTTCTTATGAATCTATTTTGATTTTCATTAGCAAGTGCATTGTGCTTTATTGCTTGAGCCATTTTGGCTGTTGTTATTATTGTCTTAAAAAGGTTAGCCTTTGAATGCTTCAACCTTTCCTCTCATGACAATGAAATTTGGAAAACGCTTATGGTGATCATCTCTGTAAACCCCTCCCTGAGGATTTTCATAACCTAAATGAAGAGAATGTAAAAGAAAAGGGACATGCCATATTAAGTCCACATGAGTTTGAGAAGGAGATTCTGGAAGAGTTGTGCTTGCTTTAGTTGTAAGAGAAGATTTAAGAAACTCTATAGTGGAACTACTGAAAAGGTGAGGGTGGTGTTGGAAGAGTTTTAAGATATTTGTTCTATTGAGCTCCATGATTCCTTACCTCTTATGCATGACATCTAGCACGTCATAGATTTTGAACGTCATGCTGAGCTTCTTGATTCTTGACAAGGAAGAGGAGGATTATCCCAATTTACTAGGTTTTGTCTGATTCAAATCTTCTCAGGTTCAACGACACATCATAGAGTTTGGGACAACTAGGTTAGGTAGAATTAGATGTATCTCAACATAACCTGGAATCGAAGATTGAAGAGTGAATGCTATTTTTCACACCTCCATTAACAGTGGAGATAAAAGTTGCAAGATCATTATATATAGTAGTTGTATCAAAGCATTATCTTTAGTCATATAGTGTTTATGGTTCCAAACATAGAAAGCCTAGAGGTCTTTTTTCCATGTCTTCTCATGCTAAGATGTCTTATCCTGTTGAGTCTTTTGCACGTTGAAATCACAAAATAAATTCAAGTAATGAACAATACAAACTTCAAGTTGATTGATATAGGTGTCTTGATGCATGTAATGTTGAGATTATTTCATAAAACATATTAGACTTGAAAAATATCATTAGGGATGGCGAGCTTTAGTGAATCCTAGTTCATGACCTGCTTTAAACTACACTTGTATCATTAGAGATACATTGCAACAAATTGATCTTGATGACTAGGAGTAATATTGCTGCCTACATCTATAATTGACCGGTCAAGTTTTTTCAACCCCAATAGAGTTGGTGGGAACAATAGACTAGGGACAATTTGCACATATATGGTCGAAGATGAAAGAGGATGGCCTAACCTGTTATTTTTTTGTTAGGAGATTAAGCACATTTAAGCCTACTTTATTGGACTTTCATTTAATTTATTATTAGATTTATTTTTTCATTATTTTTTGGATATTTTATTTAATGGGTTGTAAGCCCTATTGTTGGTTTTGGTTAGGTTTTTGTTGTGACTATTTATATGTATTTTTTTATATTATGGACATCTTTGATATTAAAAAAAAATTGTTGACTTCTCCTCCTCCTTCCTTTCCCTTCTTATTTTTGCACCTTTTCTTGTCCTTTTCTTTTCTTTAATTTAGTGTTGTCCTACATCATTTGTGGTAATCATCTTCAACACGAGATTTTCTTCTTCGATTGCGCGCATGATATAGTTTCTCGAATCTGGAGGTGGAGTTGCGATTATCTGTCTTGCAATCTTCCAAATCCCTATCCACCAAGCAATGAGTTAGATCCCCAACTTGGCCTTTTAGTTCCTTAATTGTCAGTTCTTGAACATAATGTCTTTTAAGGCCAAACTGATGCATGATAATAAAAATTTGATGAGAAGGAAAGAAGGGAAAGAGAAAGAAAAGGAGTAGAAGAAGAGAAGAGAAAGACAAGAATAGGGGAAGTCTGAAGATTTTTCTTAATTCATCAAAAGTTACTCCATAATATAGAAAATTATGTATAAAGAGTCAATTAAAATCCTAATCACAACTAATAATTAAGATTATAGTCAAAACATATCATAAATTAAGTCTAATAATAAAACCAAATAAAATCCAATAACATAGGTTTGGATGTGCTCAATTTCCCAAGCATAGAGTAATAGGTTGGGTTGTTCTTAATTGATTATGACCATATATGTGTGTGAACTGTCTTAGGTCTAGTATCCCTCACCAACTCTCTTAAGATTGGAAAAACTCGTTGCTGTTATCTCTCTAGTAATCTAAGTTTAGTCCGAAGTGGATTGTTATATCCAAGAGCTAGGATTCGTTGATCCTCACCAGAGATATATTGCAACAAATTGATCCTGATCTCTAGAAGTAATATTGGAGCCACCTGGAGTTATACTTGATGGAGTCAAGTTTTTCAACCTTGAAATAGTTGGTGGGGACACCAAACCTAACACAATTCACACATGTTTATGGTTGAAGATGATGGAGGATAGCTCAACCCATCACTCTTTGATTGGAAGATTAGGACATCCACGCCTATGCTATTGGATTTTATTTGGTTTCATGATTAGATATAATTTATGTTACTTTTTTTAAACATGTTATGTTATTTAGGGGATTATACGTCTAATTGTTGGTTGTTATAATATATAGATGTAATTTTTGTACAATATAGACAACTTTTGATGAATTAAGAAAAACTTGCATGCTCCTCTTCCTCCTTTTCTCTTCTCACTTCTACTCATCTTCCTAGCAATTTCATCTTCTTTTTCTCTTCTCTCTCTCTTCTTTTCATCTCTTTTATTGTCTCGCATCATGTTGGTTTGGTGAAGGGGTTCTCGACCTGGAGATTGGTTTGTTGGACGGTGGAATATTTGGTCTGGTTCGGTGGAGATGGCATGGAGCTTTTAGATAGTGGTGGTGTTGGTGATACTATTGGGAAGTAAGGTGGTGGCTACCTTTTTTTTATTTATTTAATTTCATATTGAATCATTCAGTTGTGAAAACAAAGAAAACTTTACTTTGATATCAAAATTGATGCGGGACAATAAATATTTGAAGAGAAGTAAAAAAGGGAAAGAGAGAAAGAAGAAGGCAGGAAGAGGAGAAGGGAAATAGAGGAAGAACAAAAGTCTACAGATTTTTCTTAATTCATCAGAAGTTGTCCATAATATAGAAAATTTTTGTATAAATGGTCACAATGAAAACCTAATCACAACCAACAATTGGGTTTATAGCACACTAAATAAGATAAAAAAACATAAATTAAGCCCAATAACAAAATAAAAATCAATAACATAGGTTTGGATGTGTCCAATCTCTTTGACCATAATTAGTTGAAAATCATCCTCAATCATGAGAACATCCTTTACAACATTCAATTATGACAATTTAATTAGAAAAGCTTGGGTTCTGATGCCAACTAACATAGCCGAAAAGTAGATTAATTAGGATTGAAAAGGAAATCAGGAAAGGGTTGAATAAAAAGGGCTTGAGAAAAACTCTATATGCTGTATGTAATCTACAAAAGAAGAGATAGAGAACAATCTCTTTATTAATTAATAACAATTTTATAATCTTCTGAAAAATAAACTAAACAAACCAATTTATATTAGTTTTGGGCTTAAACTCTAATACTTAAAAGAGAAAAAAAATCCTAATAAATAATTTAAAAGTCAATATAGAATTTTACCAACATTATGATTTCTAAATTGAGTAAGATAAAAAAAAAAAAAAAAAAAGTCCCTCCTTTTTTAGGTTTTCGTTTCTTTTGCATGAGGTTTTGTACCTTGTCACTTTTATGATTTTTTGGGACTTGGATATTTGAATTTATTTATTATTTCGATTGATGTTTATATAATAAAAAGACTTTCAGAAGTCCTGTCTTCGTTTTGGTGTGGTGCATTTGACAATAAAAGAAAAAAAATGAAAGAAAAGGAATGCTTTGTTTTTTTTTTTTTCTAGGCCAACCAAAATTTTCACTCCCTCAAGTGAGCTGTCTGGGATGTAATTTGATGGACAATAATACAGCAGGCTGCTGTAGCCACTGTTCATACATGGGACTTTGTAATACGTTGTCCTTTTATCCATTCCAACTTCTTTCTTCCTTTACCTTCCTCCTCTTTATCTTCTAACGTAACGTCAAGCAGTCATCCTGTCTTATTATTAGAAAACTAATAAAAAATGTATATTAGGAAACTTGGCCATTTGACTAGCAGTCCTAGTGTGTAAATTAATGGAAATCCTCACTTCACTTTTCCTGTTTTGACATACTCTTGGATAAAGAACTTGTGGCCCAATGGAGTGTACCGTAGTCATGGTTCAGTTCTTAATCTACGAAAGTTATTTTAATAACATAAACAATAATCCTATTGAGTTGCACTGATGTGTACTTGCTTCTTGCTTGTATCTTTTGCTACTTGAGCAATCATGCTCATGCTGGATCTCCATGTATTTACATAGGTTTTTTATTTTTCTTGTATATTGTATATTAGATGGGGATAGCTGATGCTATTTTGGACCTTGTGAGCAGTGGAACAACTCTGAAAGAGAACAACTTGAAAGAAATAGAAGGCGGGGTTGTGTTGGAGAGCCAGGTAAGTTAACAAGTCCATGTGGACCTTACCAAGCATGTGATCTTGTAGGTTAGAAGCGGGTGATCATGCTGTTGGTTTTACATCGTGCCTTTGCCACATGATGTCTTGCCTTAAAAAATTCACTTGTTCTACAGGCTGTTCTTGTTGCTACGAGAAAATCATTGATCCAACGGGAAGATGTGAGGGGCATAACGAAAGAGATTCTTGAAAGGTTTGAGGCGCATTTGAGGGCAGGTGGTCAGTTCACGGTGCGGATATAATGTCTCTATTCCTGTTCCCCCACCACACACACAAATAGAGCCTATTTTTGTTTTGACACTTTCATGGCAGGTGACTGCAAACATGAGAGGAAGTAGCTCAGAAGAAGTGGCTGCTCGAGTACTGACCCAACCATCTTTGTCCGGGTTGCAGGTGAGGTTTGAGACAGAAACCATGTTTATTATTGTTATTATTATTGTTCCTATCTCTAGTTTTCAGACAAAACAACCACAACATGTTTTATTAGCATATCCAAAAATTTTCGCTACCATGTTTTTCACTGCTTTCATTCTAAAGCTTTTCTTTGGGAGGTGGGGTAGGGGTTGGTCCTGCACCCCATCTAACCCGTGGGGGGCTCAACTGAAAGGGATGCAGTAGCACTCAGACCCAGAACCAAGGCTTCAAGGCAATAATCCTAAGATGCATGCCTTTTATCTAACTCATGGTTTTTTAAATTGTTAGCTCAGATGTAACCTTCTCAATTACAGGGACCTACTGTAAGTCCAGTTTTCTGCAAACGTGATGGAGAGGTTGTATCAGATTTCTATGCCATAGTCATATGTGTTCCCAAAAAGGCATTATATGAGTCCGTACAGCAACTTAGAGAGGTAAGCCCTACACATAAAGTGGGATCCTGTCTCTGTTTTTAGTGTTAAAAGGGAGCGCTTGCTCTTGGGCCCATTACTCGGCTTGCCAGTAGATACAAAAGTAAAACCAACTCTTACCATCATGCATGTTTGAATGTATCTCTCTCTATACCAATTATCGCATGCTGTGAATTTCAAATTTTTGCATTGATGGTGTCCATTTAAACCACGGATTTATCTCCAGTCTAGTATTTCCCAAGGTAAAGCATATGATTCCATGTTCAACTGATAGACTTTGAAGTGACTAATAGAACAACTCATGTGAAGCTCCTTTCAAATGCTCTCAGCAATTGATGTACAGGCAAGACCTGGTTAATTTTACAGCTTGATCTATTTTGATGCAGATTGGAGGCAGCGGAGTTTTAATTTCTCCTTTAACATACATTTTCGAGGAAGTGACACCAAGATGGCAGGACCTTGTTTTAAAACTCGAGTTATAAACACGCTGCAGCTAATGCTTCGGTTGATGTTTTAGCATTCTTCTGATTTTTGAGAAACTTTTTCTTTCCTCCTTTAATCTCAACGGTGTTAGAATATCGAATGAATGGTTATTGTGTTGTATAATGATGCAGTTCAAATTTTGTTTCGGTTGAAATTTGCATGATTGTGCCAAACTCCTGCATTCATATAGTATTATGTCATTTGAAGTTTATTTGTGAAATTTTTTAAAATTTAGTTGGCAGTTGACAGTTTTTATACACAACACTGTTCTCTGACACTGTAGTCATATTGAGAAACTGGCAATGGCAGATCATCAGATGGCCCTTGCCGAGGTTTTGGGTTACAGGTGCCGATATGAGATAAAACCTAAAATGACAATGAGAATGGGAGATTTTACCAGGTCTGTCTATTTGAGAAACCTTCTGGTGGCTGACTGTAGGGTTTCAGAAATTAAGAGGAAAATGGTTAAAGAGCAATCTGAAAGGGATGGATAAGTTTTATTGGGGATAAAGCTTTGCTCAGTTACGTAGTGTTTGGTTGAAATTGTGTTTTTTCTTTAAATTATTTTTGTTTAAAATTAATTTTTTTATATTTTAAAAATTGTTTTGATATATTAATGTTAAAATTTATTTTTTTAAAAAATAAAAAATATTATTTGAATATATTTGTTTTTAAAAATATTTTAAACCACAATTATTATTATAATTTAAAAAAATTAGAAAGAATATATAATATATTGATAAGAAATCAAGAATCGAACACCATGTTCATGCAATTATTCATTATATTAATAGATAGATCACAAATTTTATTTTCAACCTTTAACATATATAATAATTGTTATTAAAATATTATATTGGGAAAACCAATCTTAGTGAAATTAAATTTTAATTTATAATCATGAATGCATGATAAGAAATGATGATTAATTAAAAACATATAAAATTAATATGCTATTAAAATTAGTATGTCAGTGTTCTTGGGTCGGATGTGGATGTAACGAAATCAATCTTGATTAAGGGAGGTTCCACGTAGGTTCCCAAGAAAAAGTAATCCGCGTCCAATTCGGTCTCTATTTCCAAGATATAAGAGAGTTGGTGAAGCAATCCACATGGAGTTTGGTCTCTCTTGTCCGCCATTGTTAAAGGCTCGATTGTGAGTTTTATTTTTAACTTTTAACATATATAATAATTGTTATTAAAATATTATATTGGAAAAACCAATCTTAGTGAAATTTTAATTTATAATCATGAATGCAATAATGATTAATTAAGAATATATAAAATTAATATGTTGTAAAATTAGTTTGTTAGTGTTCTTGGGTCGGATATGGATGTAAAGAACTCAATCTTGATTAAGGGAGGTTCCACATAGGTTTTCAAGAAAAAGTAATCCGTGTCCAATTCGGTCTTTATTTTCAAGATATAAGAAAATCGGTGAAGCAATCCACATGGAGTTCGGTCTTGACCATCATTGTTAAAGGCTCGATTGTGAGTTTATTTTCCTCACCCCGTTTGACATCAAAATGGGATTTTCTCGTATATTTCTCAGGAACAAAACTAAGGAGGCTACTCCTGTCGAAATAGTACGAGAAACTCAGAGGCTCTTGTTGTGTATTAGTTCTGATCATCGTTTAAAACAAGAAGAGAAGAAGAAGACGGAGGCAGATTTAAAACAAGAAAAGAAGGCGGCGGCGGCGCTGGCTAATAATATCAGGGCTATGAAGTCCATTGCTTATGGCAATGATGAGTCTTCTGCAGTCTCAAGAGCCTGTGCACAATTGACAGAGGAGTTCTTCAGAGAGAACACACTTCTTCTCCTCATCGTCTGTCTTCCGAAAATGACCTCGGAGGTCCAGAGAGATGCCACTCAAGTCGTTGCAAATCTACTACGGCATAAAGTTCAGTCCCGGTTGATTGCATCAGAATACCTGGAGAAAAATACAGATGTTCTTGATCTTTTGGTTGCAGGTTGTGGAAACATGGACATGGCTATCCAATACGGTGAAATGCTAAGGGCGTGTCTGCGTCACCAGAGCGCTGCGAGATATGTTCTTGAATCACCGGCACACCTGAAGAAGTTTTTTGATTATATACAGCTTCGGTATTTCGACATTGCCTCAGATGCCGCCTTAACTCTCAAGGAACTATTGACAAGGCACACATATTCTCTAGTTCCTGAATTTCTTTCTAAGAACTATGAATGGTTCTTTGCGGATTTTAATTCGAAGCTGCTGGAATCCTCTGATTATTTCACAAGAATGCAAGCTACCAAGCTGCTGGGACACATGCTGCTGGATCACTCGAATTCAGATGTGATGGCACGATACGCGAGCTCGAGGAACAATCTGAGGATTGTTATGAATCTCCTCAGGGATTCAAGTAAGTGCATCCGGATAAAGGCATTTGGTGTTTTCAAGCTCTTCGCTGCAAATCAAAATAGGTCTTCCGACGTCATCACCGTGCTTGTGGCAAACAGGAGCAAGCTTCTTCGTTTCCTTGCTGATTTCAAGACAGATAAAGAGGATGAATGTTTCGAGGCAGACAAAGCTCAAGTCATGAAAGAAATAGCTGCCCTCGATCCTAGAGACCAGAGCCATGAGTGACCTCGGTTGCTGCTTGTAGTAATTTGATGTATTTCACATAACTTCGCAGCTTTTGTTTTCATGTCAAATTATGTAAAAACTATACAAGTTGAATGCAAGAGAAAACGATTTTATTTTCTTAATTTTTATTAGAAGAACATAAAGTGTTCATCGAAACATGCATCAGTAAAGGATTTAACTCGTTTACTGTTTTCATGGATTTATTCACACTAGATTTATGTGATTATGCACATGATATATGGTTCTGTTACAGTTGCATTTTACAGTGAATGTCATGCATCACCTTGGAAAGAAGGATATATTTTAATTTACATGTATATGGTGATGTTGATTCCAGATTTCCTGGGTGTCATTTTTAAATTTAGGGGGATCCATGTTTATTTCAATTGGGTTGTAAGATTGTTTATGAATAAGTTGAATAAGATGAAGGGTCCAAATTCATCATGAAAAGGGTGTTTAATGGTATGATAATTTTTTTTTTTCAAAATAGTTTTTTGTTTAGAAATATATTAAAATAATATATTTTTTATATTTTAAAATTTATTTTTGTTACCAACACATCAAAACGATCCAAAAATTATAAAACAATTATTCAGAAGCAATTTTTTTAAATATTTTTAATGAAAGCAAGTTAAATAACTTCAATTTCAAACACCTTAGAATTGCATGTTTTACCAAGTGTTGTTAAAGAAGCTATTGGTGGATTGATTTCATTTATCATCTATATAAATTAACCCCTTGTTTGATGATTTATGGTGATTGTATCCTTACCTCTTTTGTTTATTTAGACAATTCCAATGAAAAATGTTTTAAATCTTTTAAGGATAGAAGAATTGTTATACTTGGAATGTTATTTTTTTTTTTTTTGTATTTTAGATATTTATATATTATACTATATTATATAAAAAAAATAAAAAGACATGACTTTTTATTTATAGAAAAACATGAAAATCATATAAATGATCAAATATCAATTTGCCCCTGGATAACATTACATATATTATTTCAAGATAATTTTAAAGATTTATTCAATCAATTCCCTACTTGATTTTTCTAGATTTAGAATATTTATAATTCCTTATATAAATTACATTATACTACTCAATTTCTAAAACTTATTTAAAATTAAGTAACACTTTATTAATCATTCCATTTTAATTTCTGATCAATAATTTTTATATGTGTAACCCATTAAGTTTCTAATAAGTTGCTTCAAATATAAACCACAATCCTAAATAAAATATGATTAGATAAATTAAATAAATAAATTTATTATTAATTCAATAATTGATTGATTTATATTTGAAGATAAAATACAATATCTATCAACATGTCATGATTCCTAAAATAATAGAAAAGCCACATAAGTACTGATTTGACTTAACATTTTAGTGACTAATTTCTCGGTATAATTATTATTTTTTTATCAACAATGTCTTGATTTAGACATTATAATATGAAGTGTGTTTACTATGTTAAATCATGTTTATTCTCAACACCATAGTCATTGATTATTTGAATAATATTTGAAATTCTTTTCAAATCTCATTCAACCTTACACAAGGATTTACAATCTATACTATTTGAGAACATATGAAATATTTTTCTAATTCATCTAGGGTAACTAATCCTCTCTTGATTATTTAAATACCTTCATATAGTTTATGTTATACTCAATATCTGCTCATTTATTACCATTGATTAGGACAATGTGTAGTAGAATAAAAACATAATAGTCTTATAGAAGATAACTTAGCGATCCCAAGTTTAAGAATCATTTAAACAACTATCGCGTAAGCCTTTTCATAGACACAAGTAATTTTTTTATATAGAATTCTCATACGAGTCAATTTAGTGTACATGTTTTTTGACAAACACCTATATATTAATTTTAAGCATCACTCGTATCTTAGTTTATAAAAACAACTGTTTTATTTTTTTATATATAAAAAAAGAACATAATATGTATTGGTCTCAACAACTCTAATTAATATCCAATCTTAATAGAGCATTGATCAGGAACATTTTAAAACAATGATTTGATGCAATAATGATTTTATAATTATAACAACTTCATAATTCTCATTACAAAATATATATATATATATATATATATATATATATATATATATATATATATATATATATATCTTAAAGACTTTATCTTTACTCTAAATTCATCAATAAAATATTTGATTAATATTAAAAATAAACAAGTCTTTATTAATAAATTAAATATATTTACATGAATAAAGTCAATGTCAAGTATAATTAACCGATTGCCTACAATATAAGGTTGTTTAGGAGATAATTTTCATAACTTTTTTTAATTTGCTCTTTGTGGAATTACCCCGATATCATGATTTTATTTATTTTTAATTGATTTCTACCTTAAATGTTGAATGTTTCGAAAATGAAGCTTCGTAATTTTTTTTTAATTTTTTTATGAAGTTATCTCAATCTCATAAGTCAGATTGTTTGTTTGAGAGGTTAGTTTGGGTTGATTTGAGTTGGTTTTTTTTTTTTTGTTTTTTTTAATTAATTTTATTTTTATCCTTTAATATTGAGTTATCATGGTTTCATGATAACTCAGGTTGTAAATTTTAAAGATTAATCCATATCGATTATATATGTCATTGTTTTAATATATTTTTTAAATCATATAATATGTCATCGCATCAATATTTTTAAAAAATGTCATTCATATGCATCATATTTTGAACTTGTTTATTAAAAAAACATTGACATCGCTTATACTTTTTTTATGTTAAAAAATTAATCTAACCCATAGCCCTAGCAAAACATCTAAAATTTAACCAGCATTAATGCGTCACATGTTAAAGATTAATAATATAAACTGGGTTTTTTTTTTTTTGCCATATGTGTAAATATAAAAAATAAAATTTTAAGAAATGAATAATTATTTAGAAGATAGAAAGTAAGATTTTTTTTTTATGAAACTTTAAATCAGAATTTCTTGCAATATGTTTTTTTTTAATTGTTTCTACTCCAATCAATTGAAAGTTTAAATCATAATATATTTATTTTTTCTTTTAACACCAAGGTCAGAAAAAAGAAAAAAAGATTTCTGATTCTAAGTCAACTTTTATCATAGGATCCTTTATTTATTTTAAAAAAATATATGATAGTACAAAAACAAATTATATAACGTTTACATCCTTATTTTTATTTTTATTCAATGTAGCCTTTTACTAATAAAAAATTAAATTATATGATACTTTTTTAATATTTAATTCAAAAATAAATACCAATAATAATTTAAATAAAAAAAATAATATATATATATATATATATATATATCAATGGAATTAAAATCGATATTTATGATTAATAATAGATAAATGGTTTATTAAACATTCTAAAATAAACAGAATATGAGGACAGAGAGATTGGGCGGGTGTCCAAAGAAGGGCATGTAAATTACCTAAGAATCTAAGGCCTCTAGGCCCACATTAAGACCGGCCCGGCCAGTGCATAGCGAGGGTATAACCATTCACACCTATAAAAGGCCCCCTTTGCAACTAGCATCATCTCCTGTCAACAAAAAAACCCTAGCAGCCGTGCTGAAGAGCCAGCTCTCTAAATCCCTAAGCTGCCTTCTTCGCTAACAACCGCCAGCAACCATGGTGAGTTCGACGGATCTCATTTCCACCGCCACCTACAGCAACAAACAAGCTCTTTCCTCTTTGTTGCTCTAACGATCTGTTTATTTTTTATTTTTTGAATTGGTGCAGACGTTCAAGCGAAGGAATGGAGGCCGCAACAAGCACGGCCGTGGACACACCAAGTTCATCCGATGCTCCAACTGCGGCAAATGCTGCCCAAAGGTACATCACGAAATTTCTATCTCGTCTTGTCTATTCGCTCTGTGAATCGTTATTTTCAGAAAGACCCTGATTGATTTGTCTGTTTATTTTGGATTTTAATGAATAATAAATAAATAAAAGGACAAGGCAATTAAGAGGTTTCTCGTGAGGAACATAGTGGAGCAAGCTGCTGTCAGGGATGTTCAAGAGTCTTGTGTTTATGATGGTAAATCACTAGCTAAACTAGTTTTTAATCATGTTTATGATGCTCGATTTGGTCATGGACTTCATTTTTTCTTTGTTGTGGTATTAGGGTATGTCTTGCCCAAACTGTACGTCAAGATGCAGTACTGTGTCTCTTGTGCTATTCACTCCCGTGTTGTGAGGGTTCGCTCTCGCTCTGAGCGCAGGAACAGGGAGCCCCCACAGCGCTTCATTAGACGCAGGGTACTTTTTTCTTATCTCTTTGCTTAATTAATTATCATTGTCATCATTAATTTGCAATGCTGTTACAAATGCATATTTAATTTGTTTTTTTTATGGATTTGGTTTTCTTTTCTTTTTCTTTTTTAAATGTTTAGAAATTGATGGTTTACTTGATGATGGTAGATCATTTTGTGCCTTATAATTTTAATGGTTGTAATCCCTTATTTAGGTCTGTATCTTGTTCGTCCTGAATCCAAACAGATCCTTTTTCAATATGTTATTGTTCTGCTTGTTATTTACAATAGTGCATTGCCAAGTATTGGATATCCATTGTGTAGATGATTCCATTTAGATGCATTTGCAAACATTCTTAATTTACAAGATGATTGTTCTTTGCGTGGTCATTGTAGTTTGTATTCTTGATTCTAGGCTTTAGTTATTGATTTGTGAGCAGTGGATGTGGGGAACTGAGTCATGAAATTAAAGTCATTTTCTCCATGTTATTTTCCTTTGTATAGTATTTTAGCTTTTCTCATGTGAATGTGGCTGTTTGTGTATCTGTATTTACAACTTTCTTTAGGCTGCCTTCTTGGTCTTCTGGGATCGTAAGCCAAACCGAGCAAATTATGTTGTTAATTTAGCCCCTGTTTGGGATTGCTTAAAAATAATATTTTTTATGATTTCCGATAGTCTTGCGTCAAAAATAAATTTTAGAAAAATAATATTTTGATGAATTTACAAGCTTAAAACATTTTTAAAAGTTATTGCAACCGCCATTCTTATATACCCCATAACAGGTTATGAACTTTTTTTTTGTGTTTCATATCTCAGGATGACATGCCAAAGCCAGGGCAGCCTGGTCAACCCGGGCAAGCACCTCGTCCTGCTGGTGCAGCTCCTGCTCGTGCCTAGAGAATCAAATCAAACTCTTCTACTGGCTATTCTGCTCCAAGCTGTTTGAACTAGATGAATTTGTTTCGGTATTTACTGTTAAGACTTGTGAATTATTTTTAGGTTGTCAAAGTTTTGACGGATGAGAATGCTTTCTGAATCCCTTGTTTCTGAGTTTCATTTAAATCCTATCAGTCTGTTTTGCTACAGCTAAGATAATGGTAATATATCGAAGTTATCCATGGCATGCGGTCAAAACTAGATTTATTTAAATGGGGTTTTAACTTAAAGGTAATTCAAAAAAAATAAAAAAAAATAAAAAAATAAGTTTTTAATTTAAATCAAATATTTTCTGTATGGTGTGGTGTATGTAGGGGGAGTTATTAACTATATATATTTAAATAGATTGATGTTTTCATGAAGCTTATTCTTGCCATCAAACTTGATTTATTCATCCTCCCATAGTTTTTCAATTTAATCCATAAAAAAAGTTTGTTTTTTGATGAAATTTACTCATTCAATAAGTCAATTTTATCATATGAATATGATAATATTAATATTTTAATCTTTTTGGTTAATTTTTAAATTTTTTATGTCGCTTTACTTTTTTAGATAATAAAATTAGAAATAAATCCGGAACATCATTATTGAAATCTGGCGTTGAAAAAATCCGGAATGACATGATAACCTGATCTCGATATTACTTGTTTTGCTTTGTTATAATAGTATCTCTAACTATCAATAAAAAAGAAAAAAATAATATTTACTCGAAATGTTTATTGTTTAATTCCTCTTTCCTTTGTCTTCTTCACTCTAAAACTACCTGCAAGCTGTAGGGTCGAGATATTAATGTAAGATGAAGGGCTCTTTTTATATTTTACATAATACATATTCCATTTGAAAATGATGTCGTTTTGGATGATGAGGACACAGCTTGAACCAAATTCATTGGCAGTTATTTTGATCCGAGTCTGAGTCAATTTATCAATCGAGCTATTCACAGTGATGCCTTATGAAGCATAGCTTGAAGCCTTGAACTCGACCTTTCTTAGCAAACAACACTGATTATATATAATCAGTGTCTACTAAAGTGAAAAGTTAACCTTCCTAGGAAAAATAAATGATAAATGCACATTGTAAATAATTTACTTCTTTTACACGTTTTTATTTATTTTATTTTGGAGGTTAATTCTACTTGCGATTAACATATAGTTTTTCTTTTACAAATACATAATGCAAATATAACTTATCTACATAAAATATAAGAGGAAACATATTTAAATATAAATTACAATAATCTTATTGAAACATTATAAAATTAAAAAATAATTATAAAGATTAATTACAATTTAAAAATAGTTAAATTAAATAATTTTAAAAAATAAGAGGAAAAAAAAATTAATGAAAAGTAAAATAAAAAGTGTGGGTTAGGCCTACAAAGGCAAGGATGCTTGCCTAGCCAAGAATGAAAAGGTTTGAGCATGTTAGATAACGCATACAGTTCATCATGCATCAGATAATTTTTCAATCATCTTTGATGACTTTAAAATTAAGGGTTTAAGTTTTTGAGCTCTAAAAATTCAAATTTTAACTTGTTTTTACAGGTCTAAAAAACACAATACAAACTTTAATAAATTCATTTCCAATCTCATATTACCCTCTAATCACTCTAAAAAATAAAGATTAAAAAAATAAAAAAATTATGAACTCCAATCCATGTTTTTCATCATGGTTAAAAAAAACATCACCTTTATTGAATTTCTCTCATAAATAAAAATATATTGCAACTAAAATTAACCTTTTTTAGTGATTAGATTATGTGACTTTCTCTCTCCTCAATTTTTTTTTGACGGACTTCCCTCTACTCTCAACACCCAAGTACTAAAGTATGGGAAATAAGAATTTTATGGTTGAAACATAAAATGCTAAAATAATAAGGACTAAATAACATATAAGATGAAACTTTACGGACCAAAATGAAGTTTTATGCTCCCAAATGAAAAAAAGATTTTAACACATAAAATCATGCTAATATAATTTGAAAAGGTAAAATTGCAAGGAAATAAAGTTGTATGTACTATTTTAAACAATGATTTTAGATTGGACAGTGGTGATATTTGTCAAATTGATGGTGGATATGAAGGAAAATGGATAGGTTAAATTGATTAGAGGTGAATTGAATGTGGTGGCTGAGGGAAAAGTATAAAATTTTAGCAGAGAGATGAAATATTTTTTTTTTCTTCTTTCAACTTTTATTTTTTACGTGGGAGTAATTTCTTTTTGTAAAACAAGTTTTTATTAGTCCTTTTTTTTATATATATAGGATATTTTTGTTTGTTTCTTTTCATCAAGCTTTAATTTATAACGTTGGTTTCCTATTAAAACTAGAAAAAATAAAGCTTGAAAAATTGAAAGATTTCATAATCTTTCCTTCCTGGAAATCTCTAATTAGGAAACTTTGTGGTCATATATTACTTAAAATTTTCCTTTTGTTGACTATGCAATATCTCTTCCTACAATATTTCTAGTTTTATTTAAATCTCTACTTTATAGAAAATAATCTCTATTTATTAATTTTTTTCTTCATTTTATAATATTCTATTATATTATTTGTTTCTTCATCATTACAGTCTCTTTTTCTCTTGCTCATCATTTCACCTCCTAATGTTTTTTCATATTTTATGGTTTTTTTTTTATCTTAACTTTTCATACAAAATAAAAATAAATAATTGTGGAAACAATTATGAACTAGCCATAAAGTGATTGATTGCATCTAAAAGATATTTTGTAGAAATTTTTATTTTTTTTTAAAAAAATGGGAGTAAACAGATGGATTATGAGAACTATCCTTTCTATACAAAATTTATAGTACCAAGACAACTAAAAAAAATCATTTTCATTATAAGTTTGTAAGGAAAAGAAAAACATCACTTAAAAAGAATTTTTTAGATGTATATTAAATCATCACTAAACTTATATAAAAACCTATCTATTACAAACTAAATAAACTGAATAAAGTTGAGCATCGTGTACGAGGTGTTAATTAAACTATACTTGTAAAAATCCACAAGAGATAACATATACATTAAACATGTCAATATTCATTAATTTTCAATAGCTATTTTCTCAGTTTTTATAACACATATTGGTATTAGTTTTTGCATATACATATTTATCACTATAATATCTTTAACAAATTAAAGGGCAACCCATTACTGGTGATTTTTTTTTTAGGGTATTTTTACATTACAATATTTACAAACGAATTCCTTCCTTTTTATCCAAAGATACATCTTTTTTCTTTTCACATAAATGATACCCCTTCTATGTCTTCATCTTTTCCATCACATTATCCTTTTGTAGGGCCTTTAAAATTTTATCACATCACATGAGTTTTATTGTTAAATGTATCAACCAAAATTCCTTCAATTTACAATTATAACTATATGTCCGTGACCCTTATCTCACTATTCAAAACATGTAATATCACATTCATCTCTTTACCATACTAATATCTATTAATACACCGTAGTCACCAATCAATATCATCCATCTTTTTTAATGCATGCACAATTTTCTTTTCCACCTTCCATTATTACAAATTTTTATGCCATGGATCCGCTTCAATGATCATGATTTATTATTTAAAAATGATCATATTTATTTATTTCTTTCAATGATCATGTTTTACACTCAAGAATAACTAGTATCAACTATCCACCTTATTATACAAACTTCATATTGGACCTCAATCATATGATTGAATTCATCAATTTTTTTTTTTTTTGGATTCCTTAACTTCATCCATACATTCATCTTGATACTTAAATCAACTTTATGGATTTATTTATCCTTGTTCATTCACTAAACTCGTTCGTCACAATTCTAGATTTATTAATTTCATCCATACATTTAATTAATACTTAAATCAACCTTTTTTTTGGATTCATTCAATCCATTTTTGTACTCGAACTTGTACTCTACATCATCCATGATCTCCAATTCTTTTTAATTTCTCGTAACTCATACTTTAAAACATAATATCCCTAGTCATTACGATCAGATTAACATTTAGTATACTAGGCCTGCTATTGTGATCGATTTATATTTTACATATTAAATTTCATTGTCAAAGTCAATTTATCCCACTATTGCGGTCAATTCAATTTTTCACATATTAAATTTCATTGTTGATGTTGATTCTAATCTCACATATTAATTTTGTCATTGCGTTGATTCTAATTTCACATAATAATAACTCTTGCCACATAAACTTATTTCTTTTTATATCATTTTTTTTTCTCTTTGTTGGTGTATTTTTACTTAATAGTATTTTTCATGCTCCATAAACCATATTCACATGATAGTATTTTTCATGCCCTACAAGCAATATTCACATAATAAAATTTTCCTAACCTATACAATATTCACATTTTTTTGCCTGCCTCATAGACAATATTCATATAATAATATTTTTCATGTCTAGTAGGCAATATTCACATGATTTATTTTCCTGCTCATAAGCATAGTATACATAAAATCATGTAAGTCTCCATATAAATATTTAACTTTAACGTATAATTAACTAGTCTTGTCCAAACGACCAATTAGGATATACAGGAGATAAGTCTTTGTTCAAACGAGCAACTTTAACATATAATTAACTAGTCCATGTTCAAATAGCCAACTAGGATATATAACAGACAAGTCTTTATCCAAACATCTAACTTTAACATATAATTAATTAGTCTTCATCCAAACGATCGACTAATATATAACATAGATAAGTGGTCGACTAACATATAAAATAGATAAGTTTTCATCCAAATAGTTGACTTAGACATGTAATTAACCAATCTTTATCCTTGCAGTCAACTTAACAGATGTTATCAAATTTCACCATTGAAACCATTTTGAATTTTACATAATGATCATGTCGTTGCAGTCAGTTTAACACATGATAATCCTCACTTATATGACCGACTTAATTTTATCAAGTTATTATTATATGCTTCATAATGAATTTATATTCTTGTTTTATATAACAATCCCATGTTCAAGGCTTCAAGCTATCCTTCATCAGGCACCATTATAAGTAGCTCAATTGATAAATTGATTAGGACGAATCAAAATAATTACCAAAGAATTGTTTATATACAATTTATATTTTGAATTTATATATGTGTTCTATATCAATTTTCCCGTAGCTCATAACAAATTTATGCTTGCATACTTTTGAATAAACTCATGTTCGCATTCTTTATAACAAATCCATATTAACATAATCTTCACCGAATAAATGTTCGTATATTTCTATACTTGTATACTTCAAAACAATTCCACAATAATATAATTTTCATTCATAACTTTCACCGAATGCACTTTCATATATTTCATCCACATAAATAGACATTTAGATAAAATACTTTTTCTGTAAGGAAAAAAAAAAAAAAAAAAGGAAGGTGACGAGCAGCGACTTGGTGATCCTCCACTTTAAGTCTTACTTTTGATGTCCCACCGGAATCTCACATCTCAAATCAAAACTAATTTTTTTTGGTTCCTTTTAAAACATTTATTTCAAAAATCATTATGTCATTTTTGACTAACCAATTTTGTTAGTTCATTTCAATATCCACTGTTTCATTAATGGCTCATCAATATCATTTTTCAATTCTCAACGTGCATTATATCAATTAGTGTTCATTAAGGTCATTTAACAATCTCAAGTAGATATTATGTTATTTTTGTCTTATTAACATCATTTATCTATTCAATACAAGTGTTTTGTCGTCTTTTAACTCATTAATACCATTAATCATTTCAAAACAAATATTATGTTTACCTTAGCTCATTAATACAATTCGTCAATTCAAAACAATTGTTATGCCATCTTTGGCTCATCATTAGCATTCAATTTTTTTTTCACAATTATATTATACCATTTTTGGATAACTAATTACATCTATTCATCTTATCAAGCATTAAGCCAATTTTGGCTCACCAGGACCCCTTGTTAAATAAAAACAATTTGGTTCGGTTTGGATTCAAAAGACTGAAATCGAATAAACCGGACCGAATTGAATTGGTTCAAATATAAATAAAAAAATCGATGATGCTATAAATACTTACCTTTCCCCTATCTACTTTTTAAACCCTAGCTGTCACCCTCATTCTAAAAATACTGCGTTTCTCAATCTTCATCTCTCAATTTGGAGCTGACCCTCTCATTCAATCCTCATCTCTCAATCTTTTTGTCCTTTAAGTACAATTGATTGAGCCCATGGATTAAACAACCAACAACAACTCTGGAGCCCTCCTTTGTTTAATTTTCATCTCTCATTTCTCAATCTTTTTGTCACTTTTTTAAAATCAAATTGACATATGTAGTCACTCACTATTAGATGCATGAGTTCTTAGAGATTCATCTTAACAAGAGAGAGATTTATCAGATTGCCCAAAGCAATTACTAACTTTTTTTCTAATTTCTATAGATCTATTATATATTCATTTCCCATATTTATTTACAAGGTTGCTAGTTTGTCATAGTATGCTCATGCTACGACTACTGTCATAGATGTTGTGAGAATCATTCTTTCCAAATCTTCATCTGACACTTGTTCTTTCTGGCTTTTTTATTTTTAATTTCAGAAAAACCTGCTCAATATGCTTGGCCAAGATAAAATCAGTTTTTTCCAGGGTTTCCTTTTAATTAACTAAACCGAATCAAAATTGATCGGTTTGAACCAGTTTCGATTCGGTTTTAGTTTTGTTTTTGATTTAAAATAAATAAATAAATTGGTTTGGTTATTTTTTAGGTAAAAACCAGACTGAACCAAAACTTAAAACCATGTATATCATATTTGATTCCTAGAAATCCTATTTCTTTAGACAAATAAACCATAATCTCATAATATCCTATTTTAGCAATTGCTGAAAACAATTCAGTTACTTTCAACACCGTATAAAGGTTTTTCTAAGAAGTAGGGGCCTAAAGGATGTTAAAGCATCATTTTTGTTTTTAAACCATACCTTTTCAAGCATGTTGTCGCATGTGTATAATATTACAATAATAATCCTTCCAAATTAAATTTTAGTATGGAAAGAATAAGGTTTAAAAGTTTGGAGCTACGTAATGATTTGATCATTAAAATCCTTAACTAGTTTGTAGAATATTTTTATCTATAAAAAAATTAAAAAGGTTAAGACTTTGTTCAAAAATATTCTCCATTATAAATATTTAATATGAAATATTAACACACATAAAACTAATTGTTAGTGAAAGATAAAATTTATCTTAAATAATTCTTGATTGGTAAAATTTAAAATCCAAAAAACATTGTATTTCTACATTAAAAGATTGTATCAAATGACTTACTTATATATTGGTGAAAAGTTAAAATTAGACTAAAAAGAATTATTTATTCTAAGTTATGTGATCATTGAGCTTAAACCACATCCATATACCCGGATTCAAATTGATTATAAAATATTTTTTGATTTTAAAAAATTATTTTTAATCAACACATACACTAATATGTTTGAACAATTTTATTTTTTGAGAATTTTGGCTTTTGTAAAAAAGTTTTGAAATTAAAATAAATAATCTTGTATAATTGAAGGTTGGAGGGGAGCATCGGAGGAAGCTTTTTCTGCACACATTTTATTCAAAACTTTAGTGCTTATTTTATTCTTAAAATATTATATGTAATTCGGTTATAGCATGCTTTGTTAAACCTGTAAATTTTTATTCTTTTCGTATGCTTGTTCTCTTTCATGTGTTTTAAAGTTAATGGGTAATTTTATGTTTACGTTAAAATCTTGATCACATTGAATTGTACTAAACATTTACAAATTATCGACGATAATTTTCCGTAGGATTGCTTGTACAGGGATGCTGCCAAGACGGGAGTCTCTACCTTTAGCACTTTCATGGCGAAAGAAGGTCTCTCCGGTCTCTAAGATTGAGGCCCCCTCCGCCTTGGAGCTCCGATTGGCAGTAAATTCCATTAATCCGTGGTTTATAGTGTTGAATTTTGGTTTTAGGGACAGTTTTGGGGTCTATGGAGAAGTGGGGAACGGGTTTGGGTTAGTGGAGTTTCCACATTGTGAGATGGATCAGTTAATTAACTGTACAGATGAACGGTCCAGATCTCTTTTGAACTAATGAAGCTAGCCCCACCAAGATGTTGCCACGTCATCATCACCCCTCTCCTTTTGGAACCTCTGGCCCTGGGTAGTGGAGTAGTGCTATAATATAGTTAGTGGTTTAGGGGCTGTCTAAGTCTTGCTTTCAGTCAGGGAACTGAAAGGTCAGGGGCTGGGGCTTGCCCTGTGGTTGTGTAAAAGCTCTTTCTGTGTTTGAGACTTTGAACGGAGATGATTTGCCTTTTGTACTGCATGCATGAGTGCTGCAGCAGCAGCAGCAGTGAGGACAAGAAAGATTTGGAAGTTAATCGAAGCAATAAGGCAAAGCGAAAGAGAAGAAAGAAACCATTTTGGTTCTTCTTATCAAGGTGAACTTCTTCCCAAGTTTGAAGAGTCTTTCTGCTGCTGCTTTCAGTTTTAGTATGTTCTAACAGATAGAGAGGGAATAAAAACTGCTGGGTTTTGTTATTTGTCTATCCAACGAATTGGGTTTATTAGAGAATTTAGGATTTTTGTTGCTTTTCCTATTTCCTATTTATGTTTACTATTTGGAGCAATTTTCTCTAGTTTTCCTATTTTAGAAATTTATTCCTAATACGGTTTTAGGGTTCATTAAAATATGGTGATAGTATAAGAGCAGTTATTTCGCCTCCTCCTTCCGTTTTACCATTCTTCTCTCCTCTCCTTTCCTCACCAATTTGCTTGTCTTTTCCCGAATCAGTAAGTCCCACATGGTCAATACCCACATTGTTACTGTGACTGCTGGACTTTACCCTGGCATGGAAGAATTTGGCCTGGTGGGTTGGTTCTTAAAGCTGGGATATATCATCAAACAGTTCCCATGATTATTGTGTGCAAGAATCATTCCAGCATGATAATTTGTGATTTTCATAACCTAAGGAATAAAAAACATAATGGTTGTTCAGTAGAACTGCAGAAGATGCCTCAACATAGCTATGGTTGCAGCATCATGTTTGCTTGCTTACTTCTGAAAAGGTACAGTGGGATATTTGCTCAATTTGGTTATGAACGCTGTGAGCTATTATATCAATTTTTGATATAGGAATGACACGTAGTTGAGCTTAGCAAATTCTGCTACTAGAGCTCGAAACTATGCCAACCATTTGTGCAGACCTTTGGATTGACAAAAATTTGAATTGTAGAACTTGGGTTGCTTGCTAGTCAATGAGGAGGTTATCTTCCCATTAAAATCTTCACCATGCAGTTTTTATCATGTCTTCATTTAGTTAAAGTAACACCGCTCTCTCTCTGTTTTTTTGGGTATCTTTGTCCTTTCGGAGCACCGCAACAAGTCCTCCATAGCTTGTGACTGGTTGCGCCAGGGCACTCTAGTTCTTGGATTCACAAGGTCAACCTAGTTTTTAGATAAAGTAACATCTGTTGCATGACTCAACCACTTGTGTCTAACACATGTCATTGAGGATGGGGATTTGTGTCAGGCTTCTTGGTTCAATTACAAAGCGCTCTTCATTGCACAGAGAGAGAGAGAGAGGATTTGCCTTGTAACTTAAAAGGCCACATACAGGCGCAAAATCTAATTTAGGTCTGTTTAATACTATGGAATGTTCTCGACTATCAATGTGTCTGGATCTCAAAGTTGGGCATCCTTATACTGCTAGGTCTGAATAATGGCCAAATTATTGTGGTTCACCAATTTATCATCTATACTCAGGATGGTCTCTCACTCAAACTAGGTGCTGTAATTGGAAATGGACATAATCGCTTTGAAAGGAAATGCTCTTTTATGTTTGTTTCCTGTGATACTTTTGTGGATATATTCTGGTTATATGGTTATTGTACTCAAAACATCCAAAATTTGTCTGTATTGACTTCATGAATAAGGTCCTAGCTACGTACTTGTAGGTCATCCTGAGACATTTGGGGCCTTGAGCTCTACAGATGCAACTCTGATTTCTAATAGCCTCTTGTTTTGGTCACGGAAATTATTTAAATTCCGTGAACCCAAAACAATAACATTCTCAAACATCTCATAGACTTGTATAATTTTCTTTATTCTAGGTATCTGGTAATTTTACCAAAAAAGGCTAGAAAATTAATTCAGTTGATTAGTATTGCATCTCTATGCAATGAATGTAATTAATAGGTGATATCTTGGAAGATGTGAAAACATTTAGCACTGGATAGTTTGAACTAGAAAAATAGGTATTAGGTGAGATATAATTAGAAGTGTATAAAAATTGATTTTTGGTCAACACTAAATGCGCTATGTGCAAACATGGAAACTACAACTTTAGTAACATAACATTCTTACTTTCTATGTTGGCCTATTAATGAAGAAAAAGCCACTTTGTCAAGAGAATCTCGGGAAATTTATGACGGGCAAGACTCTTTTTTTGGCTGTGAAGCCTGACTCATGTATTTTACATTTGGATAGCAGGAAATCCCATCAACAAGAGGATTTATTTGATCTTTTACTTATTTAATCTCTTTGACATTTTAAATTTACTTATGCTCATTTACGAATCCACTTGCCGAGTTACCCTTCAAGTTGAAAAGGAACAGAGAGAGGTGGGAGCAGGAACATTTTTTTTTCTGTTATTATCACTTCTGTGCTCATCACTTCAATCCATATTTGGAGAGAGAAATTATTTTCCTTGATAGTGCTATCTCATTTATGTTAGAGTTCCTTTCTCAAATCCTGGCACCTTTTCTCATTTTACCAGAACATGCTTCATATTTTAGATAAAGCATTTTTTATGGTTGCTCTTGATTTTTTCTTTAGTGAGGAACTTCTCTTCTTTGTTCATATAAGAAGGCTTGAGAAAAGTTTTCAGAAAATGGTATGCAGTGCCACAGTCCGAAGCTGATATGAAAGTAGCTTCAACTTGTCCTGAAGTGTTGAAATTGTTGATTTTCTTCTCTGCTTGGTGCCAATTTCTTGTTTAGTTGGTTTATTTTTAATGCTTTTCTGGTTTTCTCTATCACTACTCACCAGGGGTTCCCTAATCTGTTATTGATACTGGCTTCTATTACTCCATTTATTTTCTGCTCGAAACTTTTCTCCTCCTTGTATTTGAAAATTTTCAATTTTTTTTTGCTTTCAGTGTTTTGCAGTACTGATTTATCTGTAGTCAGATTTGAAATTTTCAATAGGGCATTGCTTTGGTGAGTGTTCTTAGGCTGCTTTTCCTGGAACTGAAGCGTCTATTTCACAATCTGGATATGGGAAATCTTCAAAGGAGTTTATCACCTTCCTCCCTTTCCACCTCTTCCTCCTCATCACTTGGTCCACACCCGTTACAAATTGATCCAGAACTCTGGCTAATGGCTGAAAAAAGGACCCAAGAGATACTATATACCATTCAACCTACTTTTGCTTCTGAGCATAAAAGGATGGAAGTTATCGATTATATTCAGGGTTTAATTAAATATTATTTTACAGTTGAGGTGAGAATCGTCCACTACCTTTTCTAGATGTTTCTCTTTTTGGAAGAAACATTGAACAAAGCAGTCTGCTTTTTTTTTTTTTTTTCCTTTTATCCCAACATTTATTGTAAAAGCATAGAAGTATAAATTTGTGGTTCCTTTTCTGGTTACTATGCACAGTCATGTGCCTGTCAGAAGTTTCTTTTGATGTTTTCCTTTCGGAATGGGAAATAAACTAATTTATGACATGGGCATCCTCATCAGGGACTACTCTTCTTCATGGAAAAACTAGCAATGTCTACACATATCATCATATAGCATGCTGCTGTAGCCTGTCAGGATGTTGTAATGAATGTTTAGCCTGAAAATCTCAGAGTTACTTATATGAGTCCGCCTTTTAATATTCAGTTTAACTAGCTTGCAGTAGTGTTACATGTAGAATTGCTTAATCTTCTCGGCAATGCCACCTAGTTGGATGCTTATTCTTTGGATCTGAAAGTTGATGCTTTCATGTACACTTGCTTGATTCTTCATGTGGATCTGGAATTTTAATGCATCAACTTGTGCAGATATACAAAATTCATGTTTATGACTGCTTTTTCTTGATTTGGACTCTTGGCAGCAATCTTTCCCTGAAGTTAAATTAACATCAGCTTATCTTGCATTGGCTTGCCATTTTTACAGGTCTTTGCATTTGGTTCGGTCCCTCTGAAAACCTATCTTCCAGATGGAGATATTGATCTGATGGTCCTCAGTCACCAAAACATGGAGGAAGAATTAGCCAGGGGTGTCTGCACTCTCCTCCAACGTGAAGAACTCGACCCTGAATTCCAAGTAAATGATGTCCAATATATTCACGCTCAGGTTAACCTTTTCAACTCCGATACTTTAAAAGTGATGACTTTGTGCTCTAATCAAATATTGAGATGATTCTTAGACCCATAAACATATCCCTCAGCACATTAGCTGTCTTTCATTGCCTATTCTTTCAGTTACTCCACAGTGAGCTATTTGTTTATGTATTTATGATTATGATTATGTTGTTGTTGCTGTTGCTGTAATGTGCTTGTGTCCGAAAGCTGAAAAAGATTATTACTTATCCTGCCTTATCTAACTATCGTGTATAACAAGAGCTTGATTGTGTACTTGCAAGCTGATAATGTTGATTATGACGGTATGAATTTAGGTGGTCAATAAATCCTCTCTTCACAATACTTAGTTTCCAATTACTTCTAGGTACTCCAAGAATATGGAACTTATAGTATGCTTCTCCACACCAAATACTGCGTTGCAATCTTATTCATCATTATTGAAAAAATCTGTGTAATAATGTCCAAAAACTCTTGGAAAACTTACAAACAAGAAACATATTTAATTTTCTCCAATATCATATCAACCAAGCATAATATGTTTTCTTGTTTTGGAATTTTGTGCATGGAATTGTAGCTTTTTTTCAATTGGTTAAGTCTCTAAAACCAACCTTGCAATGCTTCCTTTGTGAATTCAATTATCTACAATTACCATGCTCCATTCGATTTATACAAGTAGAAACTGTTTATAATTTTTTTCCTATTTTTTTCTGTGAATAAAAAAGTAAATCATTATCCTTTTGTTCCGATAACGACCTTCTCTATTGTCCTCCCTTAATCATAAATGAATTAATGTTTAATGATTTCCTGAATCAAAATGGAGCTCTTTTCTTGTGTATGTTGCTTCAATGTTGTGAATTTGGATTGCAGGTTAAGCTTGTAAAATGTTCTGTGAAGAATATCTCCGTTGACATCTCTTTCAATCAAATGGCAGGGCCCTCTGCTCTATGTTTTTTAGAGCAGGTATGATCCTACATTGTCCCTCACTCACAGAATCGCTCAGAAACTTGCTTTCTTCTATAAATATACTAGCCATGTGGCCCACATATAAACAATCTGTCATTGTATTGAGCCTTTCACATGTAACATAAACGTGAGTCCATTCTACTGAGCATACCACAGTTATATCATAATTCTGCTTTATTTTGATGGTGTTGAAACTCCTATCTCTGCTCGTAAAGGATTCCTTTATTTTATTTTATTTAATTTTATTTTTTATTTTTTATCTTCTATCCAGCATCTTAGAATAGTACTCTTTATTCTGATTCTATCTCAAATCAAATAGCTAAGGTCCTGTACCGTTGACCTATCCCTTCTATCCATTGTTTTGTCTTGTAAGCAATCATGCCTACGTAATATAATCTTATTTTGCTTACCAAAGTGGTCTTACTATAAGTAAGATCAAGACTTAAACCTTTTTCTTTTGTGTTGGATTCTCCTCCTCACAATAGTTGTCTTTTGATTCTTGTTTCCTTTTGTTGTTCTTTGCACTTTTCAGTTCTTATTATTATCATCTGGTTGGTAGATTGGGATCTTTCCTTTTTCATTATCAACATTCCTTTTTGTTTCTCTACTTTATTTTTTTTCTGTATTTGCATAAGAACTCTTCAACATTTCTGTAAAAATTACCATTTCATTCTTCCTAATTTTTGTTTCTCGGCTTTTATTAACAATCTGATGGTTGAGCTTTTAAAATTAAGTAATTCTCCCCCCCCTTTTTCTGTGTGTGGGTTCTTCCAAATCCTTGCTTCATCCATTAAGTGAGTTCTCTGTCTCTCTCTCTCTCTCTCTGCACATATGAAATTAGTCTTCAATTGTAACAGAATCCAGTACATGCTTGACTTCTCTGATGCTAATTGTTTCTCAGGTTGATCAACTTATTGGGCAAGATCATATTTTCAAACGCAGCATTATCTTGATCAAAGCATGGTGTTTCTATGAGAGCCGAATTCTTGGTGCACACCATGGCTTGATCTCGACATATGCATTACAAATCTTGGTTTTGAATATCATTAATGTTTTCCATTCATCTCTACCTGATCCTTTAGCGGTGAGTACTTTTCATCTCAGCATTTCCTTTTTGCATCAGCAAATTCACAAGTTAGCTAACTTTATGTTATGTTTGCAGGTCCTCTACAAATTTTTGGATTATTATAGCGCCTTTGATTGGGACAATTATTGTGTCAGTATAAACGGCCCCATTCCCATATCATCCTTCCCACAAACTGGTGAGCATCTAATTGTGTTTGATAGCATCCTATTTGTTCACTTGATTACTTGAGTTTCCCCCTTTTTCTTTAACAGATTCAACACATAACAATGGGAACGAGTCACTTATCAGTCAGGAGTTTCTGAGGAACTTTAGAGACAAGTTCGCATTTCCGATGAAAGAACTTGAGAATGGTCCCCGTGAATTTCCCATTAAGCATCTCAACATAGTGGATCCTCTTAAGAGCAGCAACAACTTAGGACGTAGTGTTAACAAAGGTATGTTTAGCAGTATAGAAGCAGCTGTTTTTGGATATTGTTCTATAAATCTAGAGCTTAAGGGATTGAATATGGTATCTGTAAAATTTGGAGACTCTGATTTTTGGGAATTTTTTCTCTATTCTGTGGGTACTTTCCATGGTGACATGGAGTAATTGGTACCATGAATGGGATAGCATTTTACACATTAAATTCTGAAAATAGCAACTAGTTCACACCATGCAGTCATGGAATAAAAATAATTTCGTTTCACAATAAATGTTGGAATATTAATGTCCCTGCTAGTGGAAGTAAGAAAGTTTGATGTTCTATTACATTTTTCCATCTTAAATAATATATTTACATAGTAATAGTATGTTCATGTATATTCTTTGGATTATATTGTTTGCTATATTTATATGCACCTAAAAGGTGGAATTAATTTCTAGGTTTGTTTACATGTTTGGAGAGTGTAGACACTTTGTCTGTTAAGTACTTACTGTAAATACTTAGCTGATGATGACCCATCTATTTCTTACTAGGAAATTTTCATCGAATAAGAGGTGCCCTTTCTTATGGAGCTCAAAGGCTTGGAGAAATAATTGCGTTACCAGGAGAAGCAATGGGTGGTAGACTTGAAAAGTTCTTTATGAACACTTTGGACAGAAATGGTAGGGGTCAAAGGCCTGATGCTGATGTTCCTGTCCCTGCATTTGGTACTGGAAGATCGGAGGCGTCTGATCTCAATGGAGACTATGACAAGTATTACAGTGGTCTCCTACATGGCCAGTGGTATCACAGTTATGCATTGCCTGTACCTCCTCAGCCCAGTTCTCCATCATCACCTTCACAAATCAAGCAGAAAAGTGCTAGGGATGTGCTGCCTCAGTTGCTGCAAAGCAAGCAGAATATTTTTTCTCAAAGAGGCACAGAGGTGTTCTTCCCAAGGCAAAAAGGTCACCCTTATGCTTCACAAGTCCATGTGGCTATTTCTGGTATTGATACAATGAGGAAGTCAAGAGGAACAGGCACCTACATCCCTGACATGGTATATCTGTACTCTGCTTTTTTTCTTGCTAATATGACCAAATGACTTAGTTTTGCTGCAATAAAAACAAAATGAATGATCAGTCACTGAATGAAGATGCTTGAATTTTGCAGTGCCATAATCGTTACAAAGATTTGCTATTATGGATGTCAATGAGCAATCCAGATTCTAGTCATAGACCATTGTTGAAATCACCTAGAAAGAGTGACTATGCTGAAGATTCCCCAACGACAGTGAAGAGTAGGAATAGCAACTGCCTTAATATTGCACCAGATCAAATCTCACCAGAGACGGAGAAGAGTGAGAATAGCAGCTGCCTTGATCTTTCACTAGATCAATTCCCACTTCTTCCTTGCAGTGCGAATTCCATGTCATCAGAAATCCATCATTCGTATCAAACCACCACAAAGGCTCGCCAGGCCGAGAATTGTTCTGCCACCTTAGGGAATATTCAGTTTGGATCCTTACCATTACTGCCAGGAATGCCTTCATCAGTGGCGAAGAAGCAAGCAGATTCAGGAGTTTTAACATCTATGGATAGAATGCCAGCTGTCCAGAGAAAAAAAATGCAGAAGGAACAAGGGTTCGTGGAGAGTCCTGAGAAAATGTATGGTATTCTCTATCACATTAAGGTTTCGATGATGATATAAATTCTCTCTGCATTTCATTTTTACTGCTTGATTGCACTACAGGGTTCACAGACAACATTTTCAAGTGAAGAATGATACAGACTTCCCCCCTCTCTGACCACCAGGGCACTCATATGCGGAGATTTATGTAAAAGAGTGGAACCACAGCTCAACAGAAATGCTGATACCTAACCTGACATGAATCCTTGCTTACACAGAAATAACGCTGCCCTGGGAAGGCTTGAAATACAATATTGTTTTTGTTTTTGTTTTCCTTCTGTCAAACCCCAATAATGGAAGCATTTTTGTTGAGGAGGGTCCTTGGATGGGTTTCTAATCCTTTCCACCTCTTTTGAAAAACCTAAGGTACTCTATAGGAACTTTTGTCAGGAAAAAATGGTTACTTTTCTATCCTCTCTCATCCTCGCTAAAGCTTTTTCTACTGTTTAGTGAGCATTCGGCGAGGAGTTTTTAAAGCTTATATCGTTATGAATTTATGGATTGACAAAAAAACCAAAATCGATGACTTGCCCCAGTGTATCATTTGCATTTGCAAATGTAATTTTTATATATAACAAAAAGGGATAATCTAACAATATTTTCTTCATATTTTTCTGCCTGTTTTTTATCAATTCTTTACACTTTGATCCCTATAGTTTGCATACTTTATGATTTAGTTATGAAAACTCATTTTCTTCATGTTTCAGTCCCTAAACCTACAAAACAAAAAAGGTAAGAAAAGAGAGATTTTGTGCGACCATGTTCCAACAACTAAAACGTATCAGTTTATTTTCTATCTAATAGTTAGAATTCTTAAAAACATTTATTTTGATTATCGCAAATTAAATACAAATAAATCTCAAAAATTGCCTTTTAGCAGCACAAAAGAATTTAGTCACTAAAATCCTAATAAGTTCTGTAATATTTTTATTTATGCTCAACTAATATTAATGTGATCATTTCTCTTTTTTTCTTTTGAATTAACATTAATGATGATGTTCTATTTGCAAAGACATGTATTCTTACCATTTCTTTACTATTGAATAACAATAAATCCCTATATTATTATTTTTTTAAAAAAAAAACCTTGCAACCTCTGATTCCCTTAATAATTTGTCATTTTAGATCAAAAGATCAAAACAGCAGAACACAACAAACCATTGGTCAAATAAGCTCAACTTTCAGAGCTCTCAATCAAATATGAACCTATTTGAACCAGTGAAATGAAAAATATTCCCAGCAGAATTGTTATCGAAACAATACTGTAGGGCAGGACAGCAGTTATTTATTTTTGTCAACACAATATCTTTACAAAGTTGCAGCCCGAGCTTGTACAGGGTCTCGCACTTGATTACTCACAATCCACAAATGCTTTACATATGGGTATAAAAGGACTTTCTTCTATGTGATCAACTTACATTCCTTGCCATGCACGGGAGAGCAAAATCACCCCACGATCTTCAACCACTGTTGTCCATATAGAAACTAAATCTCAGAGCGGTACACTGACTGAGGAGTAAAGATAAATATTAGGCAATCATGAGCATCGACTCGGGCGCCAAATGACGCCACTGCATCTCCCATGATATCTTTGCGCTGCAAGCGAAAAGGGATGCCAAGTGAGCATAAAATTAGAAGTTTGAAGGAATACTAGCTCAGGCAAGTCTTAAGAACTCAATAAGAACAATCTGAGACCCCAGAAACAAATAACTGAGAAAAATGGACTGTCGAATGCCTGAAACTGGTTTTTTTTAATTAATTAATTATTTATTTTATAGCAATTCTTATAGCGGGACATGTTCATATGGAAATGTTAGAATTCACAGTCACACTGATGCATATTGCCTAAAGCGCACCAAGTTAAACTACAGGAAATGTACGAACAAAATGGACACGAAGCCAGAGCGACAGGCGACAGTTGGTGTTTAACTATAAAACAGAACAACACCAAAAGTCAATACTCAATAAACAGTAGCTAATAAACCCAATAAAGATTAATGTCCCATGTGAAATGTTAAAACTTAAAAACCTTGAAGAATTGCAAAAGTCTTGGCATGGGTTAAAGTCAAGCAAATAAACTCAGATTCCTAAACATGATTGAGGGTGATCATGCAGCAAAGTGGCAGTTGCTACCTGATTAGGCAATATTGAAAACTTTTTAGTTTCTAAAACATCACTAAAGCTATTGTTTAGGTCTTCTAATATCGAAAACCTGTTCCAGATTCAATTTCCTCACCTGCCACAGGTCTCTTACACTGACACTAGTGCTGGATTCGAGCCCAAGTGCATCCCATCCAGCAGTGATAGTTGCAGCTTTTGAACATCGATTCCAGAGAGCAACAACTATGCGATGGCCGGACAAAGGACCTGCCCAGACCTGTAAAACACAATCACAATTATGGTTAAAAACAGGCTTGTTAAGTAGAAATATTGTCAACAAACTCACTCAGTATGACATTAAATTTTACCATATAAATTTTTGTCAACCAAAAACGTTACAAACTATGATGTTGTTTCTGCTTATTTTTGCAGCAAACAATCTTTAGTACTTTTATAGATAGCATGAGTGGGTGAAGATTCTTTTCCATTGATGCCCCAAGCAAGAGTGGATACAATTCCTCTTCAATTGGAAAAAATATACAGAATGAAATGTAAATTTGACCCAGAAACGTTCAATTACTTGTCCATAATTCATGTAAAATATTGGTTGAATAGACTATAAATTGGTGCGAGAGAGCAGGACCTGTAGGCAACCATCAGTTCCGGTAGAATAAACCTTCCTTCCCTGAATCCCTAGCGGATCTGTAAAAGAAATCCTTGCTTAATTTTCCAGACAGAATAATTTGAAGAGAAATGATAGGAAAATAATACCATTACCACCAACAACAAACTGGAACACACCCCCTAGCCCCCAACAAACTAACAGAGAGAGGATGGACTTCACCTTGATTTACAGCAATGATCTCCTTGTTGGTTAGAATTTCAATAGTTTCTGCAGTCATATTTCTTACATCACAACCAATCAAAAGGGGGGCCTGCACAACCAAGCTCACAATAAGTTTATAAAGGACACAAAGTCAGACCCAGCATACAAATATGACACTATGTTCATGCAAACTCAAAATGAAGCAAAATTCCTTGACATGGAATGTGAAGGAAGTTCCCAGAGCAGCACAGCTGATAAATGCATTTATGACAAAAACATTAACATGTAAACAAGGGTCAAAGGAATACGACACAAGGGTCAAAAGGAAAGTTAAGCATATTATAAATAACCACACAACTCACATCCGACTCAAAAAAACATTAACATGAACAACATGGGATGAATTAGATGACTTTTCCAGTTGGCGAGCTCTGTTGATGATATTTTCCATATGAAGTGCTATCATGATAAATTTCATGTAACACTTGATGAAAATCAAACAACTTAATAATTGTGGACATTATCTTTCTGGCTTGCAAAGGGGAACATATATTTGAAGCCAGATTAGGATAAAGAAACATAATTTGGAGGAGAGACCTTCATTAAGGCCCAGATGCTAAAATGAGCACGATACTCATGGTAAGTCATACCGCCATTGCCAACCTCCAACATATCAGGATCTGACCAGAAAAAAATAAGATGGCAAATATGTCAAATCTACTGAAGCACTATGCCAAAGCTTTCATGTAATCATATTCACAAAGATCTCATTTTTACCATTCCATCCACCAGGTCCAGCATAGGATGCCCATTTATCATTCAGATCGGCTGTGGTAGTCATGCTTAACAACAAGGAACATAACTCAATCAGTCTGACAAACAATATATAGATAAGAAATTCATATATTTCCAGCACTTCTATTCTAAAACAGTCTTAGACAGTCATTAACAAAATATGTTCAAGATCTTAGGATGACATGGGAATTTAGTAACAGCAGGATATGATGCGCGCAGGCATTTAAACTCTGCATTAGTCCACAGAAAAAAGAAACCTTTAAAGGTATGCATTTTGTGAATTCATGTAACTGAAGACAATACAAAATTGAAAATGATATCAATGTCTAACCATGTTTTTTTAACTTTTTTTAATTTGCAATAGTAGATTGCTACAGGAACCTCAAGTATTTATTTCAGCATTGAACATCTGCAGTAGACCCTGCTCCAAAAATCTTCTGGTCTTAAATGGTTTATATTATAGCTATGGGAGTGAACAATATAACTAAATGTCATATTTTACCCAAAAGATCTTCTGATCTGAAATGGTTTACTATTGAAGAATTCTCAACCAAGTTTCTAAACCAGGGCTCACTCTTTTAAAAGGGTATATTTGACATGATTTAGTGCCAAAGAACTGATGATCCTGGTAAGCCTTTACAATTCATCCTTTAGCAATATGATTTTGCTTTATTCCACGTTGTAATGACAGGGCTGCTGGTAGATGAGCATGTGACTGTAAAGTTAGGTTTATTTTTTTTCCCTTCATTTAGTGGAAATCAAGCATTTTTCCAGAGTAATTCTAAGATTTCAATAAGAAAGGACCATTCCTTTTTTCAGTTAGGAATGACAAAGGGACCTGTGCTAAGAAAGCTTAAATAACCAAAAAGTTTAGTTATATATATATGAAGTACGCTTAGCATGATATGTGCTGTACGAATAATATACCAAGCATTGGAGTCAGAAGTTTAACCTTGCCCATGAATCATTGATGTCATCTGTTGTACGCCAACTATTTCCAACTTTACCAGCCCATAATGCAGGGTCATCCACTCCCCTGTCAAAACCAAAACAAGAGGGCTAAAATCACTCAATGTGACAGCGAACTAGGACCATCACACAAGTAAAGAAAGTACAAGGTTTACCATTCACAAAGTGAATAAAACATTGTGCGTCCAGTTGAGTTTAGGGCATCACGCATCGGTGGATATCTGGAAAAGATCAGATCACATAAGATCAACCTATAGGTAAATGATGATGATTATTTAGCAGATAGATGACCCCGAGAAGGAGATAAAACCTTTCTTTTGGATTGATGCCCAAATTGAAACAGTTGTCATACTTCAAATAATCTATACCCTGAGGACATAAAATAAATCATTAACTTAAAATAACATTCCCCTATCAAAAAAAAGAAAAGAAAAACCATGTAATAACTAATAAAACCTCACATGTCGTAAGTGACTAGACACAGAATATGTATACTTCAGCAGGATAGGGGCAATGAAATTAATGTCCAACTAGTTTTAAAGCCCATTTGTTCCTATGATTCTTGATGAATTTTAGAGCAAGTAGAAGATCAATTAAACATTTTAAACAATGACTCATGAGTCAAGATGTTAGCCGATTCCACCATTTATTATTCTTGAAATAATTATTTTTAATGATGGTTTGACTCCTCATTTACATACAATAGCAAAAAGCAGTTCAACTCCAATGCACAAACAAACACCCCCAAGAAAATTAAGAAGTATTTGATCACAAGGGACACAGAAACTCACCCAAGAAGCAAAAAGTTCTGCATCATCTTTTTCATGGAAAAGCGATCCCGGTCGAACTTCACATGTAAAAGCCCTATAAAAATGAGTTTGGTGAGTCTAGGAGTGAATGGAGACTGAAATAGCAGTAACACACTTTTGGTTATAGAATAAGTGCCCATTTATTATGATCTAATTTCAAGGCCTCCAAGCAAGTGCTGAAGAGAGTTCATCCTACCCAGCATCAGAATAAATGCCAAGCTTGAGGCCCTTCTCATGAACATAATCAGCAAGAGCTTTAATTCCTGATGGAAAGGTTTTTGGATCAGGGATCAGTTGACCCTATGAAAGAAAAGAAGTCATAATAAGAAACTTGGCATTATTAGCAACATCAAAACTTCATCAGTTCATTCCTTTCTGGTGCACAAAGGAGGATCATATTGACAGTAAACACATTCCTAGAAAGAAGAAAGTACTGATATTAGACTGGGACCAGGGTCTTCTTTTAATTATTAATTTCTGGTACCATTGAAAGCAGAAATTCAAAATCTCACAGAAAAATGAAGGTAAAAGCAAAAGGTCAATAAAACTAGCAAACAGTAGTGAATGTATCTTCTAAGAAAACATACATTTCTTCCCATGAAACATAAGATAGCTCATAGGGATCTCATGGAATTGTTGATCTTGTAGCAGTTGCATAAGATTTCACATTAATCGCCGCAGAGATATTTCTTTATATCTACTTTATTAAGCTACACAGATAGAACTATAGCTTTCCTTTTGTTGTGGGTCTATTCTGCACAGCATGTGTTTTATCTTCTAAGAAGATAGAGATTTGTTCCCGTGACCATAAGATAGCTCATAGACAAATTAGACCAATCAAGATCGCAAACAGAAAGAAAGGAAAAAAACAACTGACCTTTGAATCTCGTTTTGTGGAAGACCAGCAATCATCTGCATTGAATGAATTGAGATAAGTATATAACAGAATAAAATAAGTTCAGGAAAATAAGTGAATCTGCTGGATGAATACCTATGTTGACATACACATAACCCAACTCAGCCAAGCCGGTTGAAATAAGTGCATCAGCTGTTAAGCATGGAAGTGAACGTCAGTATTTTTAGTGTAGTTTTCGACCAAAGAAGAAAGAGATGTGCACAATCTTTGGGATCCTTAAAAAACTGATTTTGAAACCCCATGGAGCTGTAATGGATAACACGTTCAAATATCTTTTGTAAATGTAGGCATCAGTTTACACAAGCAAACTTTCGCTAATTCAAGAAAGCAAAAGGAGTTTTAATGCATGATTGGTCTAATCTATTTTATAAAATGCAGGGTAACAGTATTAACACAGATTTCTAATTTTTAACACACCAACCCAGCCAGAGGAACAGTTTTCTATTTTTCACCAGTTATGCAGCACACGGAAATACTATGTTCCAACTTCCTTGGAATTTGCTAGCAATTATCAGCACTCAACTGCAATTTTAGTCCCAACTTCTGATTCAAGTCAATTCTCATTAATAATCTTAACAAAGAAAGAACCATAAATGCAAGTAATGTCTATGAGCAAGCATCAGTATCGACAAAATGGAAAACAAAAGGATAATAACGGGAAAACAAAAGCACCTGTTTCCTTGATGACGGTTTCATTGATATTGCAGGCAAAGAAATTCCAGCTATTCCATCTGCAAAAACACCCACATCACACAACCATGCAAAATCAAACACAAAATAAAATTTCACAAAATGACAGTTTTCCCGCTCGCATCAGTGAAGTAAATTACAGAGAAAAAGTCCCTCCCGATTATAAGCAAAACCCAAGACCTGTACATCCCCAGAAAACTAGATATCCAATAAAATCCAACTGCCAAAATACTAAAAAACAAAATGAAGGAAAAAGGCGTTAGAGAGAGACCCCATCTGAGGAGTTCTAGCCAATCCATTATTGAGCTGGAAAATCCCATAATTTGAAGTAGAAAAAACGTTATTGAATGATCTGCTATACCCATAACTCCCTTCCTCGTATCCCTCCAAAAGAGGAGCTATGCTCCCTGCAAATGCCACCTTAAGTACCCATGATAAACTTGAACCTAATAGAAACGATACAAAGCAACAAGTAATCTTCTTTCCCATTAATCTAATGTAATCAAACAAAATACTTTTCTATCAATCTTATGATCTTTTGGTTCTGTAACCAAAACAGAGAGGATGCTTGATTGACTGAATCACTTTGACTCGGACACGACATACACACAAAGTGACGGGGTAGTAGATGGATGAGCTGTCCAGAATATCTTCGGAAATATGAAGAACTTGCGGGAATAATCTATTTTATAAGAGAAAATAACAATCATGTATAGACTTGGTGGATCGAATTTTTATATTTTATTAACGTGACCTCTCTAGTCTCTACGCTTGATATCTATTCAAGAAAAATGTGATCTCTCCATCCAGTTTACGTCCCAAAGTAGTGTTAGTACGTCACCTAACATCTCCTGGATGGATGTTCACTTTTTATAACATGTTGCCATTAATTAACGGTAAGCTGGTGTGGATAAGATAATTTGTTAAGTGATCATCTTCCATAATCAATCCGATCATTGATTCAATAAGCTACATGTTCTTCACTTCTTCTTTTATATAAAAAGAAGTTATAACTAGTAACTTAATTTCTAGTTAATATAAGTAACAATTTCGCAAATTAAAAAAGAATGTAAAGTTCTAAACCTAACTTAAATATGTTCAGAATAAACAAAAATTAATGTAAAAAACATAACTAGAAAAAAAAAATGTTTAGCATATAAATAAAATTATAAGAAAAAACGGTAAAGAAAATAAAAAGATTTCAATAAGATAAAGAAAAGGAAAGAAATAGAGAGTAGAAAGCTAACGGATATGAGATTAGTCATTGTCTTCAACTATCAGATGGCTTATATAATGTTATAAAGATAAAATCTCATGTAAGCATAAAAGTCTAATTCTATACCAGCTGTTAGGGTATATAAAAACTATATAATCTCAATCTTAATATATTTTATTCTCTTTTTATTCACACATTCCTTTGGCAATGTATGTGTTCATGTCAATCAATAATAAACACTAGTTAACCTATTAAATGCTCTCTGTTTTTTCCCCAGCATAGGACTTGATTATTAATCTCCAATATGAATTTTAATATTTTGGTTGATGGTCGATTTCATCGCTCGTTACTTGGTTAATTATCAATTTTAGTTTTCTTTGCTAGTTTGCTTTAAAACTAACAACAAAAAAATTGTTTTTTTTTTTTTTAGTTTAACGTAGGTGTCCGGGCCAGCTTGCGCGCACCTCGACTAATCCCACGGGCCCTGAAGTTAACGACCATGTAAGTCTCCAGTGGCCATCATATGAGCAACCTAGAGCTCAAACCTGAGACCACAGAGAGAGCAAACCTCTTGGTCCCAAGCTCTTACCACTGGGCTACCACCTAGATGGTTAAAAAAATTGTTTTTCTTAATCACATGACATATGGATGTATTTTTTTGGTATAAAAAATGTCTCTCATATTCATTTATTTAAGATAGATGAATAAATATTAACTGACATTTTATTTTTAAATTGATCTAAAAATCAACCATGAAAAACATGGCAAATTGAGCACTGCTCCTTCAAAATATCAATCATGTTTCATTATCTATCATATCAACCAATTAAACAATTTTAAAACAAAATGTTTAATTGGTTGATTTTAAAATAAAATGTTGAACAAAATAAGATGGTTTTGAAGTACATTTTATAGCTATGAACTCTATAACTATGTTGGTTTTTCAATGGTGATTTTACAATAAACTTGGTTTTTGGAGATTTTGGTGGTTTTCAAAACTTGGAGACCAAATAATTTATTTCTAACTTTTTGATCTTGAGATAAATGTGACCAACCTTTGATAAGAACCCACTAATAAGGCTTGAAATGGGAACATTAGAAAAAGATTAGTGATTTTGTGAAATGTGTATCATAACTTTCGATGACTGAGTTGACCACTTTCAAGACTTCATTGGAGCAACTCCGACATCATCATCGTTGAAGACCACCTGTTTTTCTTTGATGGGGTGCATACCTTTTGTCAATAACTCCACATTCATTCATATAAAAGTGCCAAGCTGATTAATATAGAATCTGGAAATATAGTCATGGCTAATTAAAGACAAGATGTTGTTGAGTTCGTTAAAAAAAAATAAAATGTAAACATGTGATGAGAATATATAATATTGGTAGATGAAGTGTTTCTCAGTTGAATAATAGTGGTTACAACTATAAAGATGATCGAAAATATCATATTTATTTGCTTGAAAAGTGCCTATTCATTTAGCTAAAACTATCGAAGAAAAAGCTAAATAAGGATTGAGCACACGTTATCTAGGTCAAAACCTAGAAATTAGGGTTTTTAATTTGAGATCTGACATATTTTATTTTAGATTTTATTCTTTCAATTGCTTTTAATTTCACTTGTAATTGCCTCTTAAACTTTTAATTTCATGCAATTTCAACCCCACCAAACTCAATCATCAACCCCAACGTTTAGCACCATTTTCATCTTGGTCCTTGTTCTCTAATTTGTGCACTTGAACCCTTAATTAACTATCAAACTTTTTTTTTTTAATTTGACTCTTGATTTGGTCAATTTAAGCCCCTATAATCACACTTTTTTCAGTTTAGTTCTTGGTTTTGGATTTCTTCAATCAAATATTTAATTGCCTATTAAACTTCAACATTTAGACAATTAAACCCCTTATTTGAGCAAATTAACTCTTTAAAATTTTAAATTGACTTTTAGACTCTAATTTCTTCTAATTAAAACTTAAATTGACTTCAAAAATCAATCTTTCTTGCACTTAAGCCTTCAATAAAATTAATTAAAGCTTCAAAATTCTCATTGAGTCTTTACTTATTCAATTTTTTTTTTCTAAATAAAAATATTTTCACAAAATAGGTCTTTTGCTTATCACAATTAAGTTGTCAATTTTTCCAATCTTATTCCTCTCTTTTTCACTTGTCATTTTAGTCTTTCACCACCAACTTGGACAATCTTTTATGCTTTTTCTATATATATATCCTCTTGTATTTTGGATATTTTTTTCCTGTTTTTTTATGGTGTCAAAAGTGGGTAACAACAAAAGTCACCACTTAATAATTAAAGAAAACTAATAATCCTAAATTATGCATTAGTTCTTGAGATTAGGTTAAAGAATTAGTTATACTTAAAGAGAATATAAACATCACTCTCACAACATCTTTTTGAACAAAATGTTATATTTTCTATGTGCTTTTTTCAAAATTTATTTTCATTCCATTGGTTATCCTAATTATTTTTCAAGCTTTATTTTCAATAAATTTGACACCGGCCCTTAAAGATAGAAAACTCATCGACTAGGCCATTCATTCAAACAATTGATGTGCATCCCTAAAAATATGACTTTTTTTTTTACTAGTCCATTCATGAAAAAAAAAAAAATCAAAATTCATTTCTAAAAATAGGTGACTAGTTGCTTAAGCCATTAATGAAAAAAACTTGATGTCCATCCTTTAAGATATGAGACTTGTCAACTAGGTTATTCATGGAAAATTTGATGCTTATCTTTAAAAAAAAAAGATTAGTCGACGTAATTTTTTTTTTTATATAAAAGTAAACTATTCAATGGAAAAATAATAATGTGTCAAATTTTCATAAAAAATTACCGATAAAAAACATTCCGTCAATTAGTAATTACAGATGAAAATTTTCTATCATTATTTATGCTAAAAATTACTGATTTTTTCATCATTTTTTCATTGCTATTTGCTATATTTTTTTAATAGTGTTGGTTCCTTATGTCAAACATAATCCTTCATTTATTTTTTAGGGTTAGAGCATGTATACTTTGTCCAAGCATTTTTCAGTGATTTTAGAGGGACAGAGAATGTATTTCTTGGTTAAACATGAAGTAACTATACAGAAGAGAAGAATAACTTGTTGTTTTGTATTTTTAGGTGCCGTGGGAGACAAAACAAAGGCCAAAGTCGGCTAAAAATCATATAAATAAAAAAAGAAAGAAAAGGCTGCCATGCGTGAGGGGGAAGAAAGCACTATCCCCCATGTTGGCGTTCTTTTTTGTTTTCAAACGCATTGTTTCATTAACCTGGCCCCTTAAGTTTGATGCCTTTTCAAATGTGGTCCTTGAATTTTTATTTCTTTTATTTATGGCCAACTTCAACCTTTTTCTTATAATTTATTTCAATCTAGCCCCTAATTGCAAATAAAATATCTACTGGGTTATTTATTTTTATTTTATTTTTTTTTTCTTAATTTTACTATTCTTATATTTTTCAACACATTCATATAAAAATTATTTACTCTTGACTTTCTATTGAAACTTGCTTTTAAGATTATTATAATTTTTTTATTTTAAAATAATGCTTTTGATAAAAAAATATATATTTCTATCATAAAAAAAGAAACACATGAAAAGAGAGAGAATTTTGATTAAAGAAATACATTTTCCTTCATATTTTAAATCTGCTGCATTTTTTTAAATATTTATTTTAATTATATTTATTTTTACTCAATAAACCATATGTTAATAAATTTTTTTTTTGTAAAAACAACAAAATACATGAATAAAAGAGAGGCTTTTGACTAGAAAATACATTTTTTAATCAAATTTTGAATCATTGTGTTTCTAACTAATATCCATTTTAATTACTATATATGTCAGATCAAATATTTGTATTTGTATTTATCTTTTTTTTTATTACAAAAATTATCAAGTTCTCACTTCAATCTTTAACAACTCTATCTTAATAAATAATTAAATAACTTAGGTATGCAGACATGGTTTTTTTCGTTCTTAGCTAGAGGTGTGGGCCTGGCTTGCCACGCTTAATAATACCTGTGTTGTTTTTTTATTTGTCAGTACATTTTTTATTTAAATTTTAATTAACAATTTCTTTTTTAAAATATATAGTTTAATATTTTTTTAAAATAGTAATTAATCTTTTGAATTATTTTTTAAAATTTATAAACCTTCAAAGAAATTATTGTAGTTTATCTATAATTTATACTGAGCGACTATAATTAGTTTTTGAGGCAAATTAAAAATGATAACTAAAGTAAAATATTTGCATCTACACTTCTTACAAGGAAGACCAACTTCCCCTTTAGCATTTAGTCTCTAAATTTATCTTTTTTCTTTTTATTTATTTATCAATTCATATATTTTTATTTATCTTATTATGAATAAACACTAACTTTTCTATTTCTTAATTAAAAAAAGTTTCATAATATTCATAAAATTTATTTATAATATTGACAACTTCTTTTTTTAGTATTATAAATTAACTTAAATCCTACTAGTAGAGTAACACAAATAATATAAATAATAATAAACTAAAACATTTTACAATGAAATCAATATAGAATAAAAACTAGTTTAAATGGTTGCACTTTGCTATTGCTATAATAAAAAAAGAACTGAACATAAGGAAACATGTTCAAGTTGAAAATATTATTATGCCAAACTAGAGGTTTTTTAGACTCACACGCTACCCTAGGATAAAGGGGCCACCGAGAAGAATTGAATGATGCCCTGGAAGCTATTGTTTGGGCCTTTATATGATGCATCATGTGCCACTCAAATGACGTGAAAGCTGCTCACACCTACACGATAATCACTTTTTTATTTAAAATAATATTTTATATTTATATATAAAAATAACAAATTGCCCCTCTTTTAACTTGCATAGTTAAGTCAATTTATCATAAGTTTATGTTCTTATAATTCAAATGATATTGATATGATCACATTTATAGAGGAATCAAAATAAATCCTTATCATGGTCTGGTCAAGATTAATATAAAGGCTAGACTTTGCATCATTGATGATATTTTTGTTTTCATTAAGTAATGCCAACAGGTTTATTACACATACACTCCTTCGTTTAGAAAGGATCATTATACGGTTGATTAATTGTCCATAATAAAAACCAAACCTAAAGGTCATGTTCAAGTTGTTCAAAAAGATAATGATGAATTAAATGCAATAGTTAATGTCTTTCAAATTGATGAGTTAGTTAATGCATATCAACTTGTTATGTCTACTAATTTAGAAGAAAATTCAAATTTTTTTGTGGCTAAAAATATTTTTATTGATATTGATGTTGAGTTAAATGGTGTTTTGAATGCAAGAGCATCAATTCAATGAAGAAGATTATAATGGATATGAAGATGATGAGATTGAAGAAAAAGTAGACATTTTTTTATTAAATTATAAAATGTCTGTGTAATGAAATTGACTTTAATTTAATTACAGCTGGAATAACCAAAGGATTAAGTTGGCTAAAGAGTTCCAGAGATTTGGAGAAAAATAACATGACTTTATCACTAACCATTACATACAGAATTACTGATGGACTTAAAATTCCTCGGATAATTTAGGAGTTCTTCTTAAAATTTCAGGTTTAATTGAAATTTTAAGTTTTAGTTGTCAATGGAATTGCTAATAGATGTTTAAAAATATCAATATTTAATATTTCATTGATAATTCTGTCAGTATAAAACCTCAATTAAAATACTAGAATCCTTGATTTCATATCAAAGATGTCTTCTTATTTCTTTTCTCTACCGTTCTAGCAAAAAATCACTTCTTTCTCTGTCTATTTATTTTCTCTCTCCTTCTCTTCCCCTCAACTTCTTCATCCTTCATCCACCACGCATCCATGACTTTGCTAGGTAAATATCTTGCCACTTTTAGGTTTTCAAAGCCTAATTTTTTGCCTTATGATTCTCACTTGTGCTTGTTTTCTTTTGATCCTTACAAGAAATTATGCAAGACTTACTGAGTTGGATTAACATGTAAGGGTTTTTATTTTCTCTTTTTTTTGGGTTTTATTTGTTATGTTTGTGAGTGTCAAGTCTGTGTTGCTTTGTGATAGCTTCTACTTTATTTTAATTTTTTTTTGGTCTAAAAAAACATTATCTAATACAAGAAAATCCATTTAGTTTGTGTTTGTTTTACATTATATGTTTGTTATTGTTATTTTTATTGTTGGTAGTTTTGATATGTTTGTGTTAAAATTTTGCATTTTAAAGTTTGGGGTTATTTCATAAAAATTAATTATAATAAATTTATAATATATACTATATTTGCTGGGGTTGAAATGAATCTCAATTTAAAGTTATATAAACATTTCAGTAAGTTGGGAATGAACTAATTTACAATTTAGGATTTGCTGCAAATTTGGGAGAAATATTGATTACAAAGTGTTTTTTCATAAAATATATATATTTTTTTGTTGAATAAAGTCTCAATTTAAAGTTTAGTTGGTAATGCAGGTGTTAGGATAAAATAATTTTGTGATTGAGGGTTTGATGTTAATTTTGGAATAATTAATTAGGATATATTTTTCATAAAATAAATTGTTTTTTATGGTTGAATTCAGCTTAATTTAAAGTTGACTTGAAAATTTCCTTGTTAGAAAAGAATTATTTTGTAGTTTAGGATTTGAGGTTAATTTGGAGGAAAATGATTAGGATTTGTTAAAAAATGTGTTCGTTGGGGTTAAATTGAATCTCAATTTAATGTTTGGTTGGTAATTTAAATGTTAGAAAATACTTATTTTTTTAATATTATATTTCCTTGTTTGATCCAATGTCTTATTCATCTTATAAAATAATCAATTTATAAAAACATAGTCATAAATAAAATCAATTAGTTTGTGGTTTTATTTATCGATGCATATTTGTAGGCATATGGATATTGGATAGTCTCTCATTTAGGGGATGTGTTACTGAATTTTAAATTAAAATAGGAATGTTAATATGTTAATCACCGATGGGTTCCATTCATCTATAATATGAAATAAATTACCTATGAAATTAAAAACGGTTTTATTTGTCAGTGACATGACATACTCACCGATTGAATTGCCAACAAAAAGATGTTGATAAATATTTTTTTTTTGCATGCTTTTTTTCTCTATAAATCCATCAGTGTTTATATTTATTGACGAGCTGATTGTAAGACTATAAATTACTGATAAGAGTTTTTGTGATGAACAATAACACAATTTGTGATGTCATCGGTAAAACTTTTCTCGACAGAATCAATATGTAAATAGCGATGGAACAATCCATTGGTTATATGTAAATCAAGGGCCTTACTAATAGGATAAAATTATCTTTTCAAGATGATCTATTGGTGACTACCAAATTATCTAGGTCAAATTGGTCTTTTTTACTTTTTTCACAATAAACTTATTTCATTACCCTTAAAAGCAAAAGAAATTATACAAATAGGTAGGGGCTTGCTTAACTTTTCCTCTTTTATAGCACAATAAAATGATAGTTTTTCCCTTAGAATAAAAAATAATTAAACTAGCGTGTAGATGATTTGTTTTTTGTAATTATAAAACCTGGTTTAGCTCATGATTCAATCCAAGGTCTAAATTATGGGTTGACAGATCAACTCAGGTTTATCTAGATAAATTCAAAATGATATAATTTTTTTTTTTAAATGTTATTTATAAGGGGGTTAAGTGAATTAAGTATTACTTGGGTTTTCACTAGCTCACAAATTAGATAAATCAACTTTCAACCTGTTTCGATACAAAACTTAGTTTAAGTCATGTCCTAAATAGATAGGTTAACCACTCTTTTCAAATATTGTCCCTTCCAACATATAATTTGGTTCACCTCCATGGGTCCATTTATTAACCAAAAGGCACCCTTTGTTGTGAGCTTTTCTCTTGAGATGACTATAAGCCATGAGCTGTCTTTCACAATACAATTATTCTATTTGATTTTTGTTCATGTGAAATAAATTTAGAAATGATATTTTACATATAATTAATTCAATAATTTTTTCGATGATAACAGACATTCGAGATTTAAAAAATTAAACTTTACTAAAAAAACAATCTTAAGAGTTATACTATTGAATTGGGTGTGCATTGCTCGAGTTTTGATTTCTTAAGGGACGTTTGATTTGTTAGAAGGCTAGTGCTATTAGGATTTGGTTAACTGAAATGTATCACGTAAGTTGTAAATAACATAATACTCTTGTTTATTGCAATGACTTGGCTAAGTAGTAGAAGAAACTTTTTAGCTTCTTAATTTCTTTCTCAGGACCATACAAACTAAGCGAGTAATTAGTGATCTTTTACTATTTTTTTGCACCAAAAAAATTGAAAAAAGAAGAAAAAATAGGGATTGGGGGGGGCGATTGCTAGGTTATAATTTTAAAACTATAAACGAATATTAGCGATGAGTGTATTTTGTTGATAATATTGTTTATGATAAAATTAGTTAATGATAAGTGTTGCAAATAAATCTCCTGCTATCAAGGAGAAGATTGCATTTTCTGTTTCCTGACTTAGTCTACTCCACGATACTAGGACATGTAAATCGTGGGTTGTTATTTTCCTTTCTCTTCTTCATTTGTAAGGCTATTTAAGAGCCACATCAGCTACGGAATAACACAGCATTCAAGTCCAGTTTTTCTTGTGTGATCAGCCTTGAAACACTTGTGAGATTCTGTGATTGGAACATTTGGTATCAGAGCCTCTTCACACAACCTAAACACAGCCCACCAAAACACAGCCCCACCATAACCTGCACAAAAAAAACCGAAAACACAAAAACCATGTCATCTGAAAACAACTTTGTTCAACCTGCCATTCCAAGGTTTGATGGTCACTATGATCACTAGAGTATGCTGATGGAGAATTTTCTACGTTCCAAGGAGTACTGGAACCTGGTGGAGACAGGGATCACTGCAGCAGCAGAAGGAGTTGATCCTAGTGAGGCACAGAAGAAGTTACTCGATGAACAGAAGTTGAAAGACCTGAAATGTAAGAACTATTTATTTCAGTCTCTTGATCGTTCAATTTTAGAGACTATCTTGAAGAAAGACACAGCAAAAGACATATGGGACTCCTTGAAACAAAAATATCAAGGATCCACACGTGTCAAGAGAGCTCAATTACAGGCTCTACGAAAGGAATTTGAGACATTGCACATGAAGGCTGGAGAATCAGTCAATGATTACTTTGCAAGAACTCTCATTATTGCCAATAAAATGAGAATTCATGGAGAATACATGAAGGATGTGGTGATCATTGAAAAGATCCTGAGGTCAATGACTCCTAAATATGACTATGTTGTATGTTCAATTGAGGAGTCCAATGATCTGGACATCCTATCCATCGATGAACTACAAAGTAGTTTGTTAGTTCATGAACAAAGAGTCCATCGCCATGTTGTAGTGGAAGAACAAGCACTGCAAATTTCATATGGCATTCAATAAGGAGGAAGAGATGGTGGGCGGAGTACCTACCGAGGCCGAGGAAGAGGACGAGGAAGAGGCAGATTTGTTTTTGACAAATCAAACATTGAATGTTACAACTGTGGAGAATTAGGACATTACCAATGGGAATGTTCAAAGCGAGCAAGGGATCAGAAGGCAAACTATGCAGAAACCAAAGAAGAAATGTTGTTGATGGCACATACCAATTCACTAGATGTTGCTGCTGAACACATCTGGTACCTTGATTCTGGGTGCAGCAACCACATGTGTGGCAAGAGGGAGTTTTTCTTTGAATTCGACAGCAACTTCAAAGACAATGTGAAGATGGGAAATAATTCATGTCTCAGTGTACATGGTCGAGGGAGAATTCGCATAGAAATGAATGGGATCATTCATGTCATCACAGATGTGTTCTTCGTACCAGAATTGAAGAACAATTTGCTCAGTCTCGGTCAATTGATGGAAAAAGGTCTTGCTGTGATGATTAAGCAAGGCAAATGCAAAATTTTCCATCCGGAGAGGGGTTTGATTATGGAAACCCAGATGACCCATAATCGATTATTTGTGGTAATTGCTCACTGCACACTGAATTCTGGTGTGGCTGCTGGGATCAGGCCAATTCATCAACAATGTTTCTCATCCGCAATCACTGATCAGGCCACTCTGTGGCACCATCGCTACGGTCATCTCAACTGGAATGGGATCATGCAGCTTTAAGGTATCTTTTGAAGAAAAAGGAGTCCAAACCAAGATTGATTAGGTGGATCTTGCTTTTACAAGAATTTGATCTTGAGATTAAAGACAAAAAAGGTGCCGAAAACCATGTGGCTGATCACTTGAGCCGACTAAGGACTAAGGATATACAAACCGAAACAATACGAGAGACATTCCCTGATGAGCAGTTGTATGTGTTACATTCCTCTACAAGACCATGGTATGCTGATTTGGTGAACTATTTAGTCACCAAAGAATTCCCTCCAGGTTTGTCTACATCCCAAAAAGACAAGTTACGAGCTGATGCTAAATATTATTTTTGGGATACTCCTTATCTGTGGAAATTTTGTGTGGATCAAGTAGTTAGGAGATGTGTACTACAAGATGAATTTCATTCCATTCTTACCTTTTGTCATTCTCATTCTTGTGGTGGGCATTTTGGAGCAAAAAGAACGGCCCACAAGGTACTTGAAAGTGGTTTTTATTGGCCTTCTATTTTTAAGGATGCATATCATTTTTGCAAATCATGTGAAAAATGCCAAAAAACAGGTAATATCACTCATAAGAATCAAATGCCTTTAATGAATATTATTGTAAGTGAAATTTTTGATGTTTGGGGTATTGATTTTATGGGTCCATTTCCTTCTTCTTTAGGCAATCTTTATATCCTTCTTGCTGTTGATTATGTGTCCAAATGGATTGAGGCAAAAGCCACACGAACTAACGATGCTAAGGTTGTTTTAGATTTTATCAGGACTCATATATTTGACAGGTTTGGAATCCCTAAAGCTATCATTAGTGATCGTGGTACTCATTTTTGCAATCGTTCAATGGAAGCATTGTTACGCAAATATCATGTGACTCATCGGACTTCCACAGCATACCATCCTCAAACAAATGGCCAAGCTGAAATTTCAAATAGAGAAATCAAGTCCATTTTAGAGAAGACAGTGCAACCCAACCGGCGAGATTGGAGTCTACGACTTGGTGATGCACTTTGGGCTTATAGGACTGCTTACAAATCACCTATAGGAATGTCACCTTATAGGATGATTTATGGAAAAGCATGTCATCTACCGGTGTAGCTTGAACACAAAGCTTTTTGGGCCATTAAAAAATGTAACATGGATTATGATGCTGCCGGGATTGCAAGAAAGTTGCAATTGCAAGAGTTGGAAGAGATTCGAAATGATGCTTATGAGAATGCAAGGATTTACAAAGAAAAGACTAAGAGTCTCCATGACCGAATGATTATAAGAAAAGAATTTAATGTTGGGGACAAAGTCCTTCTTTATCATTCACGTTTGAAACTTTTTCCTGGAAAGTTGCGCTCCCGTTGGATTGGACCCTTTGTTGTTTCTAATGTTTTTCCTTATGGTGCAGTTGAAATTACAAGTTTAGAAACCAACAAAGTACTCAAGGTAAATGGGCATCGTTTGAAACCTTTCTATGAAGGTTGGACGACAGAACTCACCGCTTCTGTAGAGTTAGCTGAACCAATCTATGAAGAATAAGCATGCCACATGTCGAGCCAATGACATAAAACAAAAGCGCTTACTGGGAGGCAACCCAGCACGAAAAAAAAAAATAATCAGATTTGCTTTCTTTTTCTTTATCTTTTTTTTTTTCGCATTTTAATTTATTTTTTTCATTCTCTTATGTTCCTTTGCTTTTATTTCAACATTGAGGACAATGTTGTGTTTTAAGTGTGGGGGTATTGAGAGAATTTTGGTTTTCTTATTTTAGTTTTCTTTGTTGTTCTAAAAAAAATATATATATATGTTTGATCTTTTTGACTCCCATTGGTTTTTGAGAATATGAGTATTATGTATGAGAATTAATTGAGATAGATGAAGATATAAATCAAATGAAGGACTATGCATGCAAATTTTAAGGTTTAATTGGTTTAGGGATTGACTTTGAGAATATGCCATGTTGACTTTATAGTGTTATACCAATGTAAGCTTTTGAGCCTTCAACATCATATTCATTGATTGAATTTGAGAGATTTAAACACATAAGCCCTAAACACGTGAGTGTTGGAGTGTATATCAATGAGAGGACCTATCACTTTGGCATGGCATATATTTCATTTAAATCCCGCAATTAATTGAGTTTTGAAGTTTGCATGTAAATAAATTCATGAAAATTTATACTCTTTATCCTTCTTAATTGTGTTCTTGTTTATAATGCATATATTCTTGGATATTGATGGGAGATTAGGAGATTGGTCATAATGATTTGATTTAATTTAACTTTGATTTGATTTTACCTATCCTTTCTCGAGGACGAGCAAGAGCTAAGTGTGGGGGTATTTGATGCAACCATATTATTCGATAGTTTCACCCACATTTAACTAGTGTTTTGCCTATGTTTTATATATAAAATGTCTTGATATTCTTTGTTTTATGTTTTGAAGGCACTTTTGGATGAAAGATGCAAAAAGGAGTAAATTGAAGGTAATTGGCAGATTTGACGTTCAGTCGATGTTTTGTGCAGAACGTGAGCTCTAAAGGTCAAAATGAAGTGATTCCAGTGGCATTAAAAAGCTAACATCCATACCTTTCTGGACATCTAAGGCAAGACAATAAAATAAGGAAGAGCATGGAAATCGCAGCTTTCAAAGTCAAATCTCGCAATCTGCCAGTGTTGACCTTCGGTCAGTCCGACTTGAATATCTAGAGCTACAAAAGTCCAATTGATGCAAACTCAATTGTTTTGGATTCCTGACTCAAAGGCCTATAAACGCTCCAAATTGCAGCCAAAAACGATGTCATATGAGGGAGATATGATTTTTCAAAGATGACAACTGAATTCTGCCAGCAAACAGGTTTCGTGAAGAAACGAGTCCAGATTACGTTCCGAAGCATCTAAACCGACATCCAAGTTTTTATTTCAGCAATGTAGCTCCTCTAAGTCAAAGCTTGAAGATTTCATGCAAAACTATTTCTCCTTTTTTAGGAAAATAGTTATTGAACTACTTAAATGTAAATTGTCTACTTAAGGGAGGACTATTTTGTAAAATAGAGATTAGGGTTTCCTAGCATATAAAAAGAATGAGAGAAGAGAAGGGGGGCAGCCACCCAAGAGGAGAAAAAACGCCCCCTACTCTAAGAAACCCTAAATCATGCATTCTTCCATCTTTTTTGATTAGTTGTTCAATAAACATGCAAGGCTAAACTCATTTTCTTGGTTGCAAGGACACGGAAACCTTCGGATTTCAAGAACTGTGAGATCTATTCTACCTTTTCTTTTCAGTTTATATGATGAATATGTTTGTTCTCCTATGCTTATTTTTCCTATGATTGTTTATTTTAATTGCTAGAGTGGACTCTAAGTTATTATTATAGACAATTTATTGCTAAGTTTGATATCAAAACCGGAGTTGTGGTATATGAACTTGTGAAGCAACTGAGTTTAATAATTGTAGCGGATCTACGTTATTAATCTTAGGGAGAACATTCGATCAAAGCAACATAAGCAGACAACTTAGTTGTTAAGATAATGAATTTATCTAGATCTTAAGGCTGCCATTGGATTAAATCATTAGTGCGGACACTGTGATTATTTGTTGGTTAGGGTTAGTTATACGGCGGATCCGTTAATTAACCAACGTTAAGAAAAGATAAAAATTCAGAATATAAACTGGAATTTCGTTTCAAGGATCAGTTCTGATTTCTATAGGTGGATGTGTGATTGCGACCAAGGTTTGTTCTCTTGATAATTTTCTGATCTTATTAAATTTTGTTTGATAGTTTTTTGTTTTATTTTTTCTTTAGCCTATATAACATCCAACCCCCCTAAATTGCATAACGTATAGCATAAAAATCTGAACTAAATCTTCCTCGTGGGATCGACCCCTTGCTTGCTCTATATTATCTTGTGTGTTGTGTTTGAAGCTAGGGTATTTAATTTGTGCGACCACGACATCGCAACAAATTTTGGCGCCGTTGCCGGGGAAGTAATTTTAATTGATTCTTGTGCTTTTACTGTTATTTTTAGTTGCTGTGATTGTTATTTATATTTCTGAAAAAAAAAAGAAAAAAAAAGAGAAACATAATTTTTGCTTGCGGCGGTACTGTTCACTTGCGGTAACGGTACTGTTCAAAACAGATTGTTTGGTGGAATTAGGTTTCGGCCTTTTGTTTCTAGAAGAAAAACGACGTTCTAAACAGAACTAGTGGTAAACCACTAGCCCCACTCTATCAAGGCTAAATTCCACTTTTTTCTAGGGTTTTTCGGCAGTTTTAGTTTTCTAACGTAAGATTTTCGTACAATTTGCATTGTTTTTGATCTCTTGCGTGGTTGGTTTCTTTTGAGTTTTCTTGATGCTTTATGCCAGTAACCCGTTCTACTAATCAAAGTCAAGTGCAGTTAGATCTCGAAATAGAAAAAACTTTACACAGGTTACGAAAGGAAGCTCGCCTTAACACCATGGCTAATGCACGACAACAAACACTCAAGGAGCTTGCTGCTCCTAACGTGGAAAATCAGCCATTGTGCATAAACATCGACAATAGTGTAAACTTTGAGCTCAAATCTGGTTTTATACATTTGCTACCAACATTTAATGGTCTTGCAGGAGAAGATCCGCATACTCATCTCAAGGAGTTCCATATGGTTTGTGTTGGCATGAAACCGAATGGAGTTGACGAAGAACAGGTTAAGTTGAAAGCTTTCCCTTTCTCTTTAAAAGGGGCAGCAAAAGCATGGCTTTTCTCCATTCTCCCAGGTTCAATTGGAACTTGGAATGACATGAAAAAGATCTTCCTTGAGAAGTATTTCCCAGCATCTCGAGTTGCCAACATAAGAAAAGAAATATGTGGGATTCGACAATCTCATGGAGAGACACTTTCCGAGTATTGGGAAAGATTTGAGCAACTATGTATTCAGTGCCCTCATCATCAAATACCCGATCAGCTGCTCATTCAATATTTCTATGAAGGATTGATACCTACTGACCGTAGTATCATTGATGCTGCAAGTGGAGGGGCATTGGTAGATAAGACACCCGAGGCTGCACGCCAATTAATCTCAAACATGGCAGCCAACTCAAAACAGTTTGGCACTCGTGGAGACTTCGCAAACAAACGAGTAAATGAGGTAAGTATTTCTAACCTTGAGAATAAAGTTAATGATCTTACTTCTCTTGTGCGTTCTTTGGCTTGTGGCAATGTACAACAGGTGAAAGCTTGTAGCATATGCTCCTTACAAGGACATACTTCAGATATGTGCCCAACAATGCAAGAAGATTACATTGAACAAGCTAATGCAGTTGATGGAGCATTTAATGGACAACCTCAGCGTAAGTATGATCCTTTTTCCCACACGTACAATTCTGGATGGAGAGATCATCCTAACCTACGGTATGGGAACCAACCTCAACAAGGCAATCAAGGCCGACAATTCCATCCCAATGGATTTCAATCCCAACAGAATTATCAAGCAAGACAACCCCCTCCATTCACAAACTCCAATGTTATGGGGTCTTCATCCAATGATGATCTTCGTGAGATGATGAAAACTTTGGCTTCTAACACTGTGACTTTGCAACAAAATGTCATGTCTTTTCAACAGGAAACAAGGTCAAGTATTCATAACTTGGAGAAGCAAATGGGGCAAGTAGCTTCAAGTGTGGGGAAATTAGAAGCACAAATGAATGGAAAATTGCCCTCCCAAGCATTGAATCCAAAAGAGAATGTTAGTGCGATCATGCTGCGAAGTGGGAAAGAACTTGAAGAGAAAAGGTTAAAACAAATTGAGATGGAGGAAGAAGAAGAGATAGAAACTGAATTGAGTACAAAGAAGGAACATCCTCCTTCTCCACAAACTGAAACAAAGACCAACACTCCAAAGGTAACTCCTCACTTAATGAATTCTAGTTTTAAAACAATTCCACCCTTTCCTATGAGTTCTTCTAGGTCAAAGAAAGAGGACAAAGAAAAAGAGATTTTAGAGGTCTTCAAGAAAGTAGAACTCAACATTCCTTTACTTGATGCTATCAAACAAATTCCTAAGTATGCCAAATTTTTGAAAGAGTTGTGTACTACCAAGAGAGCTTTCAAACTGAAAGGTCATGAAATGGTAAGTATGGGTGAAGTTGTATCTGCTGTTGTTCAAAAGAATATGCCTTTGAAGCAAAAGGACCCAGGTGCGTTTACTATCCCATGTGTTATTGGTAATGCTAGTTTTAAAAGGGCCTTGTGTGATTTAGGTGCATCCATTAGTGTTATGCCCAAACATGTTTATGATTCTCTTAGTCTTGAGCCTTTGAATAAAACTAGCATTGTAATACAACTTGCGGATCGAAGTTTTGTTTACCCACTTGGTGTGATAGAAGATGTCCTAGTCAAGATTGATAGTTTGATCATTCCATGTGATTTTTATATTCTTGATATGGAACATGACTCTTGTGATTCATCAAACAACACTCCTATATTGTTTGGGAGACCATTCTTGAAAACTGCCAATACAAAGATTGATTGTGGTAAGGATACTTTGTCTATGGAAGTAGGAGATGAAAAGATTGAATTTAATTTTCATGATGCAATGAAATATCCTTATAGCAATGTTTATTCTATCACATGCTATGACCAAGTTGATAAGTATGTGCAGCAAGTTTTTGATTTTGAGTGTGAGGATGGATTAAGTGTAGCCTTGAGCTATGGCTATGATTTTACCGAGATAGAAAAGATGGAGAGGCACATATGTGTTCCCCAAAATGTGCACGAATCAGCATTGGCTTTGCAATCTTTGCAAATTGTTCCCCATGGTAATGTCTTTGTTGATTTAATACTTTCACATAAAAAGCTTTTGCCATCTATTTTACAGGCCCCCGAGTTAGAATTGAAACCTTTGCCCGATAATTTGAAGTATGTATTCATTGGTGAAAACAATACACTTCCCGTTATTATAGCAACAGGTTTGACAAATACGCAAGAGGAAAAACTTGTGAAGTTGTTGTGTGATCACAAGACGACCATTGGATGGACTTTAGCTGACATCAAGGGCATTAGTCCCTCAATGTGTATGCATCACATACTATTGGAGGACAATGCAAAACCAAGAAGGGAAATGCAAAGGAGGTTGAACCCGCCTATGATGGAGGTAGTGAAAGCTGAAATTTTGAAACTGTTAGATGCAGGAGTCATTTATCCCATCACGGATAGTAAATGGGTAGCGCCAATCCATGTGGTGCCAAAAAAGACCGGAATCACGTTGGTGAAAAAAAAAAAAGGATGAGCTCATTCCTGCTCGCATCTCGAGTGGATGGAGAATGTGTGTTGATTATAGAAAGCTAAATCTTGCTACACGTAAAGATCATTTCCCATTACCATTCATGGATCAAATGCTTGAACGCCTAGCAGGTAAGTCTTTTTTATTGCTTTCTTGATGGATATAGTGGATACAATCAGATTGTTATTAATCCTGAGGATCAAGAAAAAACTACATTTACATGTCCATTTGGTACATATGCATATAGTAGAATGCCCTTTGGTCTCTGTAATGCACCTGCAACTTTTCAAAGATGCATGATGAGTATTTTTTTCTGATTATGTTGAAAGAATAATTGAGGTTTTCATGGATGATTTCACAGTGTATGGTGATTCTTTTGATAAATGTCTAGAAAATTTATCTTTGATCTTGAAAAGGTGCATTGAAACCAACCTTGTCTTAAAACTATGAAAAGTGTTATTTTATGGTAGAACAAGGAATAGTTCTTGGGCATGTTGTGTCTTCACGTGGATTAGAGGTTGATAAAGCTAAAATAGAGGTTATTTCATCATTGCCTTACCCCTCCTGCGTGAGGGAAATTCGTTCTTTTCTTGGCCATGCAGGTTTCTATCGACGTTTTATCAAAGATTTCTCGAAGATTACATCACCCTTGTGCAAACTATTAGTTAAAGAAGTGGATTTTGTGTTTGATCAAGCATGTAAAGATGCCCATGATGAGCTTAAAAAGCGTGTCACATCTGCACCTATCATCCAACCACCAAATTGGGATGAGCCTTTTGAGATAATGTGTGATGCGAGTGACTATGCGATAGGGGCTGTCCTTGGGCAAAGAATAGGGAAGAATTTGCATGTTATCGCTTATGCTTCCCGCTTGTTGGACAGAGCACAATGCAATTACCATACAACTGAAAAGGAACTTTTTGCAGTAGTGTTTGCTCTTGAAAAATTCAGGTCATATCTACTTGGTACAAAAGTCATTGTTTTTACTGACCATGCAGCTTTAAGGTATCTTTTGAAGAAAAAGGAGTCCAAACCAAGATTGATTAGGTGGATCTTGCTTTTACAAGAATTTGATCTTGAGATTAAAGACAAAAAAGGTGCCGAAAACCATGTGGCTGATCACTTGAGCCGACTAAGGACTAAGGATATACAAACCGAAACAATACGAGAGACATTCCCTGATGAGCAGTTGTATGTGTTACATTCCTCTACAAGACCATGATATGCTGATTTGGTGAACTATTTAGTCACCAAAGAATTCCCTCCAGGTTTGTCTACATCCCAAAAAGACAAGTTACGAGCTGATGCTAAATATTATTTTTGGGATACTCCTTATCTGTGGAAATTTTGTGTGGATCAAGTAGTTAGGAGATGTGTACTACAAGATGAATTTCATTCCATTCTTACCTTTTGTCATTCTCATTCTTGTGGTGGGCATTTTGGAGCAAAAAGAACGGCCCACAAGGTACTTGAAAGTGGTTTTTATTGGCCTTCTATTTTTAAGGATGCATATCATTTTTGCAAATCATGTGAAAAATGCCAAAAAACAGGTAATATCACTCATAAGAATCAAATGCCTTTAATGAATATTATTGTAAGTGAAATTTTTGATGTTTGGGGTATTGATTTTATGGGTCCATTTCCTTCTTCTTTAGGCAATCTTTATATCCTTCTTGCTGTTGATTATGTGTCCAAATGGATTGAGGCAAAAGCCACACGAACTAACGATGCTAAGGTTGTTTTAGATTTTATCAGGACTCATATATTTGACAGGTTTGGAATCCCTAAAGCTATCATTAGTGATCGTGGTACTCATTTTTGCAATCGTTCAATGGAAGCATTGTTACGCAAATATCATGTGACTCATCGGACTTCCACAGCATACCATCCTCAAACAAATGGCCAAGCTGAAATTTCAAATAGAGAAATCAAGTCCATTTTAGAGAAGACAGTGCAAACCCAACCGGCGAGATTGGAGTCTACGACTTGGTGATGCACTTTGGGCTTATAGGACTGCTTACAAATCACCTATAGGAATGTCACCTTATAGGATGATTTATGGAAAAGCATGTCATCTACCGGTGTAGCTTGAACACAAAGCTTTTTGGGCCATTAAAAAATGTAACATGGATTATGATGCTGCCGGGATTGCAAGAAAGTTGCAATTGCAAGAGTTGGAAGAGATTCGAAATGATGCTTATGAGAATGCAAGGATTTACAAAGAAAAGACTAAGAGTCTCCATGACCGAATGATTATAAGAAAAGAATTTAATGTTGGGGACAAAGTCCTTCTTTATCATTCACGTTTGAAACTTTTTCCTGGAAAGTTGCGCTCCCGTTGGATTGGACCCTTTGTTGTTTCTAATGTTTTTCCTTATGGTGCAGTTGAAATTACAAGTTTAGAAACCAACAAAGTACTCAAGGTAAATGGGCATCGTTTGAAACCTTTCTATGAAGGTTGGACGACAGAACTCACCGCTTCTGTAGAGTTAGCTGAACCAATCTATGAAGAATAAGCATGCCACATGTCGAGCCAATGACATAAAACAAAAGCGCTTACTGGGAGGCAACCCAGCACGAAAAAAAAAATAATCAGATTTGCTTTCTTTTTCCTTATCTTTTTTTTTTCGCATTTTAATTTATTTTTTTCATTCTCTTATGTTCCTTTGCTTTTATTTCAACATTGAGGACAATGTTGTGTTTTAAGTGTGGGGGTATTGAGAGAATTTTGGTTTTCTTATTTTAGTTTTCTTTGTTGTTCTCTAAAAAAAATATATATATATATGTTTTGATCTTTTTGACTCCCATTGGTTTTTTGAGAATATGAGTATTATGTATGAGAATTAATTGAGATAGATGAAGATATAAATCAAATGAAGGACTATGCATGCAAATTTTAAGGTTTAATTGGTTTAGGGATTGACTTTGAGAATATGCCATGTTGACTTTATAGTGTTATACCAATGTAAGCTTTTGAGCCTTCAACATCATATTCATTGATTGAATTTGAGAGATTTAAACACATAAGCCCTAAAACACGTGAGTGTTGGAGTGTATATCAATGAGAGGACCTATCACTTTGGCATGACATATATTTCATTTTAAATCCCGCAATTAATTGAGTTTTGAAGTTTGCATGTAAATAAATTCATGAAAATTTATACTCTTTATCCTTCTTAATTGTGTTCTTGTTTATAATGCATATATTCTTGGATATTGATGGGAGATTAGGAGATTGGTCATAATGATTTGATTTAATTTAACTTTGATTTGATTTTACCTATCCTTTCTCGAGGACGAGCAAGAGCTAAGTGTGGGGGTATTTGATGCAACCATATTATTTCGATAGTTTCACCCACATTTAACTAGTGTTTTGCCTATGTTTTATATATAAAATGCCTTGATATTCTTTGTTTTATGTTTTGAAGGCACTTTTGGATGAAAGATGCAAAAAGGAGTAAATTGAAGGTAATTGGCAGATTTGACGTTCAGTCGATGTTTTGTGCAGAACGTGAGCTCTAAAGGTCAAAATGAAGTGATTCCAGTGGCATTAAAAAGCTAACATCCATACCTTTCTGGACATCTAAGGCAAGACAATAAAATAAGGAAGAGCATGGAAATCGCAGCTTTCAAAGTCAAATCTCGCAATCTGCCAGTGTTGACCTTCGGTCAGTCCGACTTGAATATCTAGAGCTACAAAAGTCCAATTGATGCAAACTCAATTGTTTTGGATTCCTGACTCAAAGGCCTATAAACGCTCCAAAGTTCAGCCAAAAAAGATGTCATATGAGGGAGATATGATTTTTCAAAGATGACAACTGAATTCTGCCAGCAAACAGGTTTCGTGAAGAAACGAGTCCAGATTACGTTCCGAAGCATCTAAACCGACATCCAAGTTTTTATTTCAGCAATGTAGCTCCTCTAAGTCAAAGCTTGAAGATTTCATGCAAAACTATTTCTCCTTTTTTAGGAAAATAGTTATTGAACTACTTAAATGTAAATTGTCTACTTAAGGGAGGACTATTTTGTAAAATAGAGATTAGGGTTTCCTAGCATATAAAAAGAATGAGAGAAGAGAAGGGGGGCAGCCACCCAAGAGGAGAAAAACGCCTTGGGAGGACTTAATTGTCTACTTGATTACAAAGTGTTTTTCATAAAATATATATTTTTTTTGTTGAATAAAGTCTCAATTTAAAGTTTAGTTGGTAATGCAGGTGTTAGGATAAAATAATTTTGTGATTGAGGGTTTGATGTTAATTTTGGAATAATTAATTAGGATATATTTTTCATAAAATAAATTGTTTTTATGGTTGAATTCAGCTTAATTTAAAGTTGACTTGAAAATTTCCTTGTTAGAAAAGAATTATTTTGTAGTTTAGGATTTGAGGTTAATTTGGAGGAAAATGATTAGGATTTGTTAAAAAATGTGTTCGTTGGGGTTAAATTGAATCTCAATTTAATGTTTGGTTGGTAATTTAAATGTTAGAAAATACTTATTTTTTTAATATTATATTTCCTTGTTTGATCCAATGTCTTATTCATCTTATAAAATAATCAATTTATAAAAACATAGTCATAAATAAAATCAATTAGTTTGTGGTTTTATTTATCGATGCATATTTTGTAGGCATATGGATATTGGATAGTCTCTCATTTAGGGGATGTGTTACTGAATTTTAAAATAAAATAGGAATGTTAATATGTTAATCACCGATGGGTTCCATTCATCTATAATATGAAATAAATTACCTATGAAATTAAAAACGGTTTTATTTGTCAGTGACATGACATACTCACCGATTGAATTGCCAACAAAAAGATGTTGATAAATATTTTTTTTTTGCATGCTTTTTTTCTCTATAAATCCATCAGTGTTTATATTATTGACGAGCTGATTGTAAGACTATAAATTACTGATAAGAGTTTTTGTGATGAACAATAACACAATTTGTGATGTCATCGGTAAAACTTTTCTCGACAGAATCAATATGTAAATAGCGATGGAACAATCCATTGGTTATATGTAAATCAAGGGCCTTACTAATAGGATAAAATTATCTTTTCAAGATGATCTATTGGTGACTACCAAATTATCTAGGTCAAATTGGTCTTTTTACTTTTTTCACAATAAACTTATTTCATTACCCTTAAAAGCAAAAGAAATTATACAAATAGGTAGGGGCTTGCTTAACTTTTCCTCTTTTATAGCACAATAAAATGATAGTTTTTCCCTTAGAATAAAAAATAATTAAACTAGCGTGTAGATGATTTGTTTTTGTAATTATAAAACCTGGTTTAGCTCATGATTCAATCCAAGGTCTAAATTATGGGTTGACAGATCAACTCAGGTTTATCTAGATAAATTCAAAATGATATAATTTTTTTTTTTTAAATGTTATTTATAAGGGGGTTAAGTGAATTAAGTATTACTTGGGTTTTCACTAGCTCACAAATTAGATAAATCAACTTTCAACCTGTTTCGATACAAAACTTAGTTTAAGTCATGTCCTAAATAGATAGGTTAACCACTCTTTTCAAATATTGTCCCTTCCAACATATAATTTGGTTCACCTCCATGGGTCCATTTATTAACCAAAAGGCACCCTTTGTTGTGAGCTTTTCTCTTGAGATGACTATAAGCCATGAGCTGTCTTTCACAATACAATTATTCTATTTGATTTTTGTTCATGTGAAATAAATTTAGAAATGATATTTTACATATAATTAATTCAATAATTTTTTCGATGATAACAGACATTCGAGATTTAAAAAAATTAAACTTTACTAAAAAAAACAATCTTAAGAGTTATACTATTGAATTGGGTGTGCATTGCTCGAGTTTTGATTTCTTAAGGGACGTTTGATTTGTTAGAAGGCTAGTGCTATTAGGATTTGGTTAACTGAAATGTATCACGTAAGTTGTAAATAACATAATACTCTTGTTTATTGCAATGACTTGGCTAAGTAGTAGAAGAAACTTTTTAGCTTCTTAATTTCTTTCTCAGGACCATACAAACTAAGCGAGTAATTAGTGATCTTTTACTATTTTTTGCACCAAAAAAATTGAAAAAAGAAGAAAAAATAGGGATTGGGGGGGGCGATTGCTAGGTTATAATTTTAAAACTATAAACGAATATTAGCGATGAGTGTATTTTGTTGATAATATTGTTTATGATAAAATTAGTTAATGATAAGTGTTGCAAATAAATCTCCTGCTATCAAGGAGAAGATTGCATTTTCTGTTTCCTGACTTAGTCTACTCCACGATACTAGGACATGTAAATCGTGGGTTGTTATTTTCCTTTCTCTTCTTCATTTGTAAGGCTATTTAAGAGCCACATCAGCTACGGAATAACACAGCATTCAAGTCCAGTTTTCTTGTGTGATCAGCCTTGAAACACTTGTGAGATTCTGTGATTGGAACATTTGGTATCAGAGCCTCTTCACACAACCTAAACACAGCCCACCAAAACACAGCCCCACCATAACCTGCACAAAAAAAACCGAAAACACAAAAACCATGTCATCTGAAAACAACTTTGTTCAACCTGCCATTCCAAGGTTTGATGGTCACTATGATCACTAGAGTATGCTGATGGAGAATTTTCTACGTTCCAAGGAGTACTGGAACCTGGTGGAGACAGGGATCACTGCAGCAGCAGAAGGAGTTGATCCTAGTGAGGCACAGAAGAAGTTACTCGATGAACAGAAGTTGAAAGACCTGAAATGTAAGAACTATTTATTTCAGTCTCTTGATCGTTCAATTTTAGAGACTATCTTGAAGAAAGACACAGCAAAAGACATATGGGACTCCTTGAAACAAAAATATCAAGGATCCACACGTGTCAAGAGAGCTCAATTACAGGCTCTACGAAAGGAATTTGAGACATTGCACATGAAGGCTGGAGAATCAGTCAATGATTACTTTGCAAGAACTCTCATTATTGCCAATAAAATGAGAATTCATGGAGAATACATGAAGGATGTGGTGATCATTGAAAAGATCCTGAGGTCAATGACTCCTAAATATGACTATGTTGTATGTTCAATTGAGGAGTCCAATGATCTGGACATCCTATCCATCGATGAACTACAAAGTAGTTTGTTAGTTCATGAACAAAGAGTCCATCGCCATGTTGTAGTGGAAGAACAAGCACTGCAAATTTCATATGGCATTCAATAAGGAGGAAGAGATGGTGGGCGGAGTACCTACCGAGGCCGAGGAAGAGGACGAGGAAGAGGCAGATTTGTTTTTGACAAATCAAACATTGAATGTTACAACTGTGGAGAATTAGGACATTACCAATGGGAATGTTCAAAGCGAGCAAGGGATCAGAAGGCAAACTATGCAGAAACCAAAGAAGAAATGTTGTTGATGGCACATACCAATTCACTAGATGTTGCTGCTGAACACATCTGGTACCTTGATTCTGGGTGCAGCAACCACATGTGTGGCAAGAGGGAGTTTTTCTTTGAATTCGACAGCAACTTCAAAGACAATGTGAAGATGGGAAATAATTCATGTCTCAGTGTACATGGTCGAGGGAGAATTCGCATAGAAATGAATGGGATCATTCATGTCATCACAGATGTGTTCTTCGTACCAGAATTGAAGAACAATTTGCTCAGTCTCGGTCAATTGATGGAAAAAGGTCTTGCTGTGATGATTAAGCAAGGCAAATGCAAAATTTTCCATCCGGAGAGGGGTTTGATTATGGAAACCCAGATGACCCATAATCAATTATTTGTGGTAATTGCTCACTGCACACTGAATTCTGGTGTGGCTGCTGGGATCAGGCCAATTCATCAACAATGTTTCTCATCCGCAATCACTGATCAGGCCACTCTGTGGCACCATCGCTACGGTCATCTCAGCTGGAATGGGATCAACACACTTCAACATAAGAAGATGGTAGCTGGATTACCACACTTTAAATCCATGCAACAGATATGTGAAGTCTGTATGGCAGGGAGACAACACCGGGATTCTTTTCCAAGGGAAAGCATGTGGAGGGCATCCCGAATTATTCAATTGGTGCATGCGGATATATGTGGTCCAATTAGTCCAAGTTCACACAGCAACAAGAGGTATTTAATTACATTTATTGACGATTTCAGCAGGAAAATCTGGGTTTATTTCTTGACAGAAAAATCAGAGGCTTTCACCACATTCAAACTATACAAAGCCAAGGTAGAAAAGGGAACTGGTGCCTTCATTCAAAATTTGCGAACTGACCGGGGAGGTGAATTCACGTCAACAGAATTCACAAACTTCTGCAATGAAAATGGGATACACAAGCAATTGACAGCCCCGTACACTCCTCAACAAAATGGCGTCGCGGAGAGGAAGAACCGGACCATTATGAATATGGTGAGGAGCATGTTGACAGAGAAGCGAATTCCTAGGAATTTTTGGCCTGAAGCTGTCAATTGGGCAGTGCACATTCTCAATCGTAGTCCCACCCTTGCTGTACGCAACAAGACACCCGAAGAAGCATGGGATGGTGTTAAACCATCTGTGTCCCATTTTTGAATTTTCGGCTGTATTGGGCATGTTCACGTCCCGGATCACAAGAGAACCAAGCTTGATGCCAAAAGTATTAAGTGCATCTTTCTGGGGGTGAGTGATTCCTCAAAAGCATATCGCATGTTTGACCCAATTTTGCAGCGGATTATTGTCAGCAGGGACGTGATTTTTGAAGAACATCAACAGTGGGTATGGGGTGATAACAATGAGGAAAACCCAGTGGCTGATTTGGCATGGGACCACGCTGAAAATCCCATAGAAACAGAGACAGAGCAGGAGACCGATCAAGAGACAGATGGATCACCTACCACCAATCTTGGGTTGCCCAGCACATCTCTTGATCACGATGAGGATGGTCAAGAAATTGATGAGGATGAGGTTGCAGAACAGCAGGCCCACGGGTCACCCATCGATTGTGAGACTGGAGAGCAGGAGGCCCGCGGGTCACCCAATCACCCATTTCCTTTAATTCCAGAGGCAAGGATACGAAGACGACCTGAATGGCTCAAAGATTATGAGTTGGGTACTGATTTATTTGATGCAGGAGGGATGAATTTTGCTGATGCAGGGAGGATGACTTTTGATGGTGTGAATTTTGCTAAATTAGCTTTATTCAACACAAATGACCCATCGAATTTTGAGGAAGCAGTGCAATTTGACAACTGGAGAGCAGCCATGAATCAAGAAATCGAAGCCATTGAACGGAATAATACGTGGGAGCTGATTGATCTGCCACCTGGAGGGAAAACTGTTGGGGTTAAGTGGATATTTAAGACAAAACTCAATGAGTTTGGGGAGGTAGATAAATATAAAGCACGCCTAGTTGCTAAGGGGTATAGTCAACAATACGGAGTGGACTACGCAGAAGTTTTTGCTCCGGTTGCTCGTCTAGATACAATTCGCATGGTTATCTCTCTTGCAGCACAAAGAGGATGGTTAATTTTTCAGCTTGATGTCAAATCCGCTTTCCTGCATGGTGAAATTGATGAAGAAGTATTTGTTGATCAACCCGCGGGATTTGAGAAGAAAGGGGAAGAATCAAAAGTTTATCGACTCAAGAAAGCATTGTATGGACTCAAACAAGCTCCCCGGGCATGGTATAGTTGTATTGAGTCATACTTTGCTAAAGAAGGCTTCAACAAATGTCCGCATGAACATACATTGTTCATCAAAACAGCAGATGAAGGTAAAATCTTGATCAGTTGTCTTTATATTGATGACCTCATATTTACCGGAAACGATGAAAGTATGTTTGAAAAATTCAAGAAGTCCATGATGGCTGAATTTGATATGACTGATCTCGGGAAAATGAGATATTTTCTGGGCATCGAAGTATTGCAAAAGCATGATGGCATATTTATTAGCCAATGAAAATATGCTCATGAAATTCTGGAAAGATTTCATATGGGTGAATGCAACTCAGTGAAAAATCCAATTGTTCCTGGATTTAAACTGACAAGAGATGAAGGTGGGATACAAGTTGATAGTACCATTTATAAGCAAATGGTGGGGAGCCTCATGTATCTAACTGCCACACGTCCTGACTTGATGTTTGCTGTAAGTCTAATTAGCAGGTACATGGAGCATCCTACAGAAAATCATTTGATGGCAGCAAAAAGAATTCTACGGTATATAAAGGGCACGACCAGTTTTGGAATATTCTACAAGAAGGGAGGAGATGGTGAACTATTTGGCTACACAGATAGTGATTATGCGGGAGATCAAAATGATAGAAAGAGCACTTCAGGCTATGTTTTTATGGTGAATTCAAGCGCAATATCCTGGTCTTCAAAGAAACAACCTGTGGTTACTCTTTCCACTACAGAAGCCGAGTTCATTGCTGCAGCATCAAGTGCCTGTCAAGTTGTTTGGTTGAGGAGAATTTTAAAGAGTCTAAATCATGTGCAGTTCGGACCTACAGTGGTATATTGTGATAATATCTCGGCTATCAAACTTTCAAAAAATCTGATTATGCATGGTCGTAGCAAGCATATAGACATTCGATTTCATTTTCTTCGTGATCTAGTCAAAGATGGAGTGATAGAACTAACACAATGTTCTACTCATGAACAAATTGCGGATATCATGACTAAACCATTGAAGATCGAAGTTTTCTCAAAATTACGAGAATCAATGGGTGTTTGTGAGTATTCTGAATAAACTGTTATGAATATACAGTTTAAGGGAGGATGATAAAATTAGTTAATGATAAGTGTTGCAAATAAATCTCCTGCTATCAAAGAGAAGATTGCATTTTCTGTTTCCTGACTTAGTCTACTCCACGATACTAGGACATGTAAATCGTGAGTTGTTATTTTCCTTTCTCTTCTTCATTTGTAAGGCTATTTAAGAGCCACATCAGCTACGGAATAACACAGCATTCAAGTCCAGTTTTCTTGTGTGATCAGCCTTGAAACACTTGTGAGATTCTGTGATTGGAATAGTTTATAATAATAATATTTTTTTATTTTTTTATTTTCAACTGTAATTCTTTTGGTATACACCAATGAAAAAAATTCATCAATATATACCAAAGAATATAAAGAAAAAATATTTTATTGGTAAATATTATTATCATTTATCAAAAGAAAAAATCTTATCAATATTTCTATTTGAATTTATTAAATTTTTTAATAGTAATATAAATACACTATTTCAATCCATAGTATCTTATATTTGGGTAACTTTCGTTACTTTTTTTTTTTCCTTCAAAAGTTAATATTTAATCCTGGCCAGTTAATTTACGAGCTTTATATTTATTGCAGTGTTAACAATGGCCAGTTAATTTGGACGCATTAGACGCAAGGATGACGCCTGTAAATTGTCAAATGATCCAAAACGCTAGTGCAAACTAAAGTCATAAGACTGGTATATGCATGGCAAGTGGAGATCAATTAAGAAAAAGAAGGTTTTTACTTTTCTTGACAAGACACTATGGCCAGGAAGAAATCTTTCAGTGTCACTGGTCTAATTTGCCGCATTACCAAAAGTATATATAAAATATATGTAACCCTAAACCTGCTTTCCAACAATTAGAAGAAAGACAAAGACCCACCAAAATTCAACATTTTGTGGGGACATATGAACATGGCGAATTGGTGATTGATCCCGATATTGACATCTTTACTCTTAGTTTATGTTCTAATCCAACAGCAAGGCATGGAATAACTTTCTTTTCCTTTTTGGATCAATAAAAAATGTTGCAAATCTCGTCTTACACTTGATTTAAATCATAGTTTTAATTCTATTCTAATTCAAAGCTTCATTCTATCCTCATTCTAACTCTGAAGAGCACTACATGAAGATGCATGGAATCAAAAGATTGCTGAGAGTTGAGCATGGTAAGCAACTCCGGCCAGTCCTGCCATGGTTATCGCCATTTACGGGTTAAATTGGGTCTCTTTTGTCCGGACAATAATGAATGAGTGTTAAATCCTGTCGGGAAAACCAGAAAATTGAAAGCCATAAGTGTACAAGTTTCAACCGATGTCACATGCGCCATGAAAGTTACCATTTGCTATTATCTTGATAAAGTTCTACATTTCCAAAGACCCAAATGCCAATTTATTTATTATCTCCTCACTTACTCTCAAGCACCTGTGCTCCTTACACCTTCAATCAAGGGAGATTTATTATTGTTAATTAAGCTCTGACTTCACGGTACGTTAATTTCACATGCCATGAAATTTAGGGCAACTCGGTGTCGCATTTATGATCATGAGGTGTGAAGACGAAGAATTCTATGAATAATCACAAGAATTTCTGTATTTGACAATACTAGCACCTTCTCAAGTCTTGCATTTGTTAAAACAATTAACATACAATAATTTTCATGGAGATCATCGTCAACAACGCCTTCAAATTCAAGGTCTTTCCGACAATCCTATATATTTATCATGGATAGCTCTGAGGTCAAAAAACAGTCATGAGGTTTGTGAAGATGTAATATCTTTTCCCCTCGTAAATATAATATAAATATTCAGTGCTCATTACCGAAAGGAAAAAAAAAAAGGTTCATGTTGACCCTACATTAATGAACTCGTAAACCTACTTTACTTTTCTAAAACTTATTCCACCATGAGAATGCCCTATAAATAATTCGGGTTGGTGCTGTCTAACCTCCTTCAAAAGTGTTTCTCCTTGGTTTTAAAGATTTATTAAGCTCAAGAAATGGCGAGGAGGGAGTTCATGTCCACTGCTCAGGTGCTGATGGTAGTGTTTCTTGTTTTTTTCATGTTTCAAAGCAAAGTGGCTTCCAGGATTGGCGTGAGCTGTACTCTTGCTTGCCATGTTGATGAAGGAACAAGAACACAAGAGCATGCAGATATGGAAGACGATTCAGGAGATGATTACTACAGAAGGTATGGTGATGTTCCAAGCCCAGGTATCGGTCACTGAAGGGAGAGCTGTTCTCTTCTTTATCTCCTCGACGGTGTTTTTCTCTTTTTCCTTTTCTTTTGTCCATTATACATATGGTTTTATATCTGTTGATTTGGTTGAATCTCTGCTCCATCTTGTTCCTTGTATAGCTATATTATACTATTTTTTTCTTCACCTGTTTTAATAAATACAAGAAATTTTAACAAGGATTTGGTCAAACTGCTGATTCTAGGTTATATATATATATCCTCATGGCAAATCAATAGATTTCAGCCTAATTTATATTGTTTTTTTTTTCCTCAGTATAGTCACCGAGTCCACTTTTTGGAAACTCACTCTCTTTATATATAATTTATATGGGGCATACCTGGTCTGCAATTGTGTGGACATGTTCCAAAGAAAGTCCCTCGATTATTTTCACAAGTGATCATGGCTTATGATAATTGCTCTTATTTTATTGTTTTTCTTTCCCTACGGAATTTAGATCACCAAACTGCACGCTTCATGATGTGTGGTTTGCTTTTATGCAAGAACGAAAATCATAAACCCAGCAATTTTTATTTTTTTTTCCTTTCCCAACAAGGAGCGATGAGCAGGGATATATGGTAAATGGAATCGATTTAGATATTAGACTCTCGTGTTGGTCTTAACAAAACAGTTAACATGTGAGTGAATAATGCTAGTAAAAGGTAATTCAGGTGAATATTGAAGGTATTTGGGATTTTTTTGCTTTGATTTTGACGATGTCTTAATCATTTAGCCCAACTAGTTGTGAGCAAATGTATAGTAATCAAGGTTAGGGTTTTTTCCTTTGATTTTAAAATATTATAACAATTTTTTTTTTATATTTATCCTGGTATCCTCACACTCTCTCTTATTTTTTTTAAAGGGTGAGATTAGTTTTATTTAGGGTTCGTAACTACCCTTTCTAATAAATACTGCACATTACAACAATTTAAAAATATAAAAAATAATTTTAAATTAAAAAAATTAATTTTTTAAAAAATATAATTTCAATCCCGTTCGTACAAGCCATAGGAAACTCATCCCTGCAATCCAGTTTCTATCTCTTTCCGCGATGAAAGTGGGGTAATAATTATAATTTAAAATATTTTTTGTTTAAAAATATATTAAAATAATATATTTTTTTATTTTTAAATTTTTTTTAATATTATCATATTATAATATTTTTTTTTATGTTTATCCTGGTATCCTCACACTCTCTCTCTTATCTTTTTTAAAGGGTGAGATTAGTTCTATTTAGGGTTCGTAGCTACCCTTTCTAACAAATACTGCACATTTTAACAATTTAAAAATATAAAAAATAATTTTAGATTAAAAAAATTAATTTTTTTAAAAAATATAATTTCAATCCCGTTCGTACAAGCCATAGGAAACTCATCCCTGCAATCTAGTTTCTATCTCTTTCCGCGATGAAAGTGGGGTAATAATTATAATTTAAAATATTTTTTGTTTAAAAATATATTAAAATAATATATTTTTTTATTTTTTAAAAAATTATTTTTAATATTATCATATTATAATAATTTTTTTTTTTTATGTTTATCCTGGTATCCTCACACTCTCTCTCTTATTTTTTTAAAGGGTGAGATTAGTTCCATTTAGGGTTCGTAGCTACTCTTTCTAATAAATACTGCACATTACAACAATTTAAAAATATAAAAAATAATTTTAGATTAAAAAAATTAATTTTTTTAAAAAAATATAATTTCAATCCCGTAGCTCCAAGCCATAGGAAACTCAAAACCATGACAAAAACAAAACGACATTGTACAGAGAAAAAGACACAAGAACAAGCACCGTAAGTCAGCATTTGGTTCGAAGTACACCATGGAAAGGATAGATACGAGGAAATCCAAAATTATCTCTATCTCATAGGGAATGTTTCTACCTCTTTTTTCGAGGGGACACGCGAAAGAGACGAGGACGGGAAATTTTGATGTGTTTTTTTCAATTATGTCCTCATAAATTTCTTGATTTTCCAAACTATACTCTTCCCTAAACAATCTTGACCATCCATCTTACCCGGGTTATTTTCCGCCTTTAGATCTACTTAAACAAAGAAAATACAAAGTAAAAAACAAAAAATAAAAAAAGAAGGAAAAATAAAGAAGAGAGAGACGGGAAAGAAAGAGAAAATTATTGCTGACAAAATGTACAAGCCTTCAAATAAAAGATCTTATCTCCAGGGAATTGATTGATGGACACACAAAATTGGAAGATATATTGATTTGAAATTCTAGATTAAAAAATTCAAACTCAATTTTTAAATCAATTGGTTGCTAGATCTTATATTTGCTCCTAGTCAGTCTAGATAAGTGTTCGGATATGTTTCTTTATCGATGAACAGAAAAAGAAAATTTGATTATTCTCGTCAGAATAAAAAATAAATAAATGCTAAAATTCGATGACCAAATAAAGAAGGCGGCAATGCACGGTATCTCATCCACATAGATAACACATCTTTCCACTCCTTTCCTCCAACCTAGCTAGGCCTGTACATGTTCATGTGACATTCTTTTTTAAAAAAAGTTTTCGTCTTCATTTTTTTTTTATTTCATCAATTTATTTTCTTATCTATTTATATATTATATATTACAATTAATTAATTAATTTTTATAATGAAAAAATTAATTTATTACTAGTTAAATATGGTTCACGGTGACATGCCATATATATGAAGAATATAATTTGTTGAAAATGTAAGCAAATAAAGAAAATAAATATGAATTGGATGGTAAAGCTAATCACATGATACAATACTTAAAATAAAAATTAATTCGAATAATATAGTCAATCACCAAATGCAAATGAATGCAATCGAATTAAAATAAATTGGACTACAAAGCCAACCATACTTAGATGCAAATATAATTGAAATAGTTTTGAATTATAAAAATAAATTTCTATATGAAATTGATGAAAACTTACAAATTGAGTATCCTTAGAAGATATTGGTATAAGAAAATGGAATTATAAATTTTTGAAACTTTAGAAGAGAATGAAGTTTTGTAGAGTGCTCTGAAAACCTTGGAAGAGAATGCTTTCTTATATAGAAAAATTGGTTAGTAGTATGAAAAAGTTTTTCTAATAATAAATCACTTAATTATTTCTCAATATTTTTTGTTGAATAATAATAGAAATATTTTCACATAATAATTAAACATATCTCCATGCAAATTAAAATCTTTGAAGATTCATTGCATTCTTTGTATTTTTTAATATAAAATCATGCTAATTACAGTAAAGTATTTTTTATCTTTCGCTCAACTAATGGTTTTTTAATCTAAGAATTTTTTAATCATAAATTATTTCTTGGTTTCATTATGATTCAGTTGATCAAACAATAATTGGCCAGAAAAAGGTAAGCAATAAGATAAAACATAAACACTCAACATGAAAAATCTGGAAATAAAATAATTGAGAGTTTAAATTGTGTAATCAAACTAGACTACATCAAAGTCCTAAAAAGATAAAATTTATTTCATAATAAATATGAGAGCAACCATGTTCTCATCGGAATACATCAAAATAAAATTAAGGAGAAGAATTAAACTATTATTCTTGAAATCCATTAATGAAGCACTTTATCCCAGCATGATTTCTTCTACAACATTTCTCCTCTTTCCCTCAAGTTGTCAATGGTGAAAAATCTTTTTTTCTTAGCAACTCTAGTCATGTTCTTGACCCCTTAATTCGAGCTTTATATTGAGAAAGTTATAAACATCAAAGTTGTAGATTCCTTTTTTATCTTTCTCTTTCCACTAAAATTACTTAATTTGGATATTTATAGAGAAACGTTATGTTTGATTTACTAAGATATGCTTCTGAAATTTCTAGTAAGGAAGTTTCTTGATTTTTACAATATAAAATTTCACTTTCCTCTTTCCCTACTTTTCCAAAATGTATGCACAAGTGAACCTTATCTCTTTAAGGTAAATTTCTTCATTTAATTGGCTTTTAAATGGGCTTCCTCAATTCCATGAGCCTTGATCCAATTAGTGTTAATATTTTGCTAGAATTCAAGGATTGATGCTAAATTTTCACTTCAAAACTCATGATTCCATGAATTTATTGCTCCCTATATATAATTAAGAATACATAAATAAAAATTATATAAAATATAGATATTGAAGATAAGCTAGCATAAAATTAAATGTAAGAGTATGGTAAAAATCATATAAAAATTAAGGACATCATATACCCCCAAACTTACTTATCATTTATCCTCAAACAAGAAAAAAGAGGAAAACAACTAAAAAACATGAATTGATTTAATTAATATAGTTTCCCACCTCAAAGGTTGCCTTAAATTTATAATCTAAAGGAATCATCTAATATCATACAAATCTAAAAGTTAATTTTGAACTTAATTATACCTCATTATCAACCATTTCATTCATGCTTACCTGTCATTTTCACTTTATTGTTAGCTCCTCAGATGATTTTTTTTTTATGAAAACAAGTAAATATAAAATTGATATCTAGTTATGAAATTGATATTTTAAACTTTATAAACTTGCTTTTCAAATCAATCTCCACTAATGTAGAATAACAATATTACTAAGGATTAATAGGTTTGTATTAGGCTTATAGTGCCAAGCTAAGGTTACAAAGAAAGGATAGGATTCAAACAAAGCAAGAGAACTTAATTTTAAACACAAATAAACATACTCACTTTTAACACATACACTACTCCTCAAACCTTTGAATCTCTCAAAATACCTCTTTATCATACTTTCAGAGATTCCTCTTTTTTTATTTTAAGAAATAAAATAACTTCCCAACATATTGTTGACTTTTAACACCCCTAAACGTATAACTTTGATAAAATAAGTTGTGGTAAAATTTACTTGTAGACTTTCTACCTCTCACACCTTATATACTCTTCAAAGAATGAAATTGTTCAAATTCAAATTTTTTTTAAAAAGTAAGGAAGTTAGTGTTTAAGGTCATATAGTGAATATAATGTTATATATATATATATATATATATATATATATATATATATATATATATATATGAAGCCAAATTATAATTCAACAAAACTCAAAGGATTGACTAAAGATAAGGATAATAAATAGGTAAGCTTGAAAGGCTCAATTTATTAAGAACAAATTCCTAAATTATTTTCCAAGTAATATCTTGTATAGGATTTCACTTTGAGTATCATATCGAACAAGTCTTAGAGTTTACTGAGATTATACAAATTTACAGTATCCATATAAAGCTTCTCTAAGCATGCAAAGTAGTTAGTAATCATGATAAACATTCATTGAATATAGAAAATATCAAATTATGCAAAATCAAGACATGGATTAACAAATAGACTTAAGAGATAAGGTTTTTTTTTCCCTTAATTATAATCAATGTCAACCATATTCTTATTATAATTTTTTTTATTCATCAAACCAATTTTATTTTATATTTTATATTTTTATTTTTGGTGTTTCAAACATAAACACATTATTCTCAATGAAAAAAAAAGAAAAAGAAAAATAATGAGAAGGGATAAAAAGTGCTCCTCTGATTTCTTATTAAATGTTGGTATTAAAAAATGCAATTGTATAACCCATTGAAGATCTCTCAAACTTATGCAACCTACCAAAAAAAAAAGATTAAAAAAAATAGTTAAATATAAAAGAAAACAAATTGGGTTGCCTTCCAAAAAATACTTACAAAAAATGCTTTATTTAAAATTTATAGTTAGACCATTCTCCAAGTTATTATTTAGAATTGATAAAAACTTTTGTGTGATAAATTCACCATTCACATAAGACTTTAACATCTTTCTATTGACCTTGAATGTCTCTTTAATCTTATGCTAAACTTAAATTGCTTTATATGAAAAAACATGAGTCAATTTAATCTTATGTCACAATAAATGGTCCTGTGATTTTCCAAAAAAACATTGATCTTGAATTGAATAGTAAAACTTTATATCACACTTTGAATTACCTTCTCAAAATATGCTTATCATGCCATCTTTTTTAGCTTTATCCTTGGAAATTCAAGTATTTTCATATGTATCGTTGCGAAATTCATTCATCTAATTAATTTTCAACATTCTCTTTATCACCTGTAACATTTAAATCAAAATTAAATGTCTTTATTTCATCTAATTAATTTTTAACGTTCTCGTATCACTTATAACAATTAAATCAAAATTAAGTGCATTTATCGCCTAATAAACTCTATATTTTAGCTCCATGAGTAAATGAAATGCTTTTTCATAAACTAAATAATAAGTTGGTATTCCAATTAGTGTTTTAAATGTTGTCTTATAAGCCTATAATGTATTTTCTAACATTCATGCTCATTCCTTTCATGAGATGCTAATGATATTCTCAAGTATGTGTTTCAACTTCTTATTAGACTTAACTTGGCTACTAGGATGATATAGTGTTGCAACATGATGAGTAACTCCATATTTAGCAAGTAAAGATTCAAATTGATGGTTGCAAAATAGCTTCCCACCATCACTATTTATCACTCTCGGAGTGCCAAATTAAAAAAACATATTTTTTTCAAAGAAAACTCATCATAACCCTAGCATTATTGGCTAACAAGGCAGCATCTTCCACCCATTTGAAGATGTAATCTACAACCATAAAAAATAATTCTTTTAGAATACAAAGATGAAAAATGACCTATTGATTAGTACTTAAAAGTACATGTTTATTAAGGTTTTATATCATCATTTTGCACTTGAAGTATCAATAACTCCTTAACTAAAGCATGCTTTTTAATAACAAGTTTGATACTATAAGATACCTTAATTTATGGTAAATGCTCATCTTAAATGCAGGCCTATCACATAAATAAAAGGATTGATTGATGAGTTTAAGTATTAAGTATTGAAAGTGAAAGGACAAAGAGATGGCCAAACTTATAAAAGAGATGCCGGTGCAGTCCAAACCGGAACATTGCTCGGTAATTGAATCATATCTGGAGCTCTAGATCTCGGATTTAGGTCCATTTTATATGGATGGAAAGGTAAGACAAAGGCCTACAACTTTCATGGGAGCCCAAGATTTAAAAAGGCCGTTTTGAAGTCCAAACTGAAGGAACAACGAAGAAGTCCGAAGCTGTCCTGCAGCCCAGACACTATTTAGTGTTCAGCCCATATCTTGAGTTCTAGAAGTCCAAATGACCTCATCTTTTTTTTGTTGGAAAGCTGAGACAATTTCCTAGAACATTCCTGAGGATTCTGGGCAAATTATGATGTTAGCAATGACGTCTTGTTCAGACAAGAAGATAAGAATTGTCACCAAGTCAAGATGTGGCCACCCACTCATCAATTAATTAACAAATCAATAGTTCCAAATTTTGGCCTATAAAAGGAGGCACTTACCATGTATTGAGGCATCTTGGTTTCCAGATCAAGATCATGCTCTTGCTTTCTCTCTTTGTATTGCTTATGTTTTGCTTTCATTAATATCAAGTTTATGCACTTCATTTCCTTTCCTTTACTTAGTTAACTTCTTTCTCATTTATGTTCTTATCTTGTTCATCTATGTTTCTTTCTTTCATTATGTTTAGCTAAGTTAATTATGTCAAGGTGAAAAGGGTACACTAATGGTGTAAGAATGAGTATAATATAAACTTAACATGGACCTTAACGTTGGATACTAACATGCTTTATATTTGTTATCTTGTTCACTTTTAATACTTTGCTTATTAAATGGTTAATCTAGATTTATGTTGTATAACACTTGGTACAACAAATACTTGGTACTTTCATAGCCCATACTGTATGGTATAACCGACACCTGAGCTATGAAAGGAACTTGATTTGTTGTTAACATAAGTTATAATCATGAATTTCTGCCAACATTTACAAGTATTAGCTTTATTCGAATAAGATAACTAATTTAATCATGTTACCAATTTATAATCTGATTGGAACCTCCTTTATGTGTGGTTTCCAATTGAGTAATAAGAGCTTATATTATACTTGTTTGAAGTACCATTAGTGGATCCTCTAACCTTAACATTTATTTTTATCGTTGTTTAATCCTTACATTAATCTTTCAACTCAAAGTTCTTATTAATTTCTTCCTTCTCTTCTTTATTATTGTTGTTGTTTTTTTTTTTATTATTATTATTATCTGTTCATAAACTCAGTATATAGGCTGGAAACCTGTGACCCGATCTTTTAGATCATTCTCAGGTATAACAACGCCACGTACTGAGTATTATTATTATTATTATTATTACTAGTACTACTATTGTTATTATTATCGTTATTATTGTTATTGTTGCGTTGTTATTTATAATTTATACAATTAACCTCTTTGTGGTTCGACCCCGGCCTTGCCGGGTTATTTATTACTTCGACACTCCTGCACTTGGGAGAAGACATCAAGCTTTTGGTCGTGTCACCTATGAAATCTATTCCTTGAATGTCAAATAATTCAATCATTAAAATATTATCCAAAGAAATCTCATGTTTCATAGAAATATTCCCAACTCACTAATAAGAATCACATAAATTAACATTAACAAAGGTAAAGGAATCCTAAAAAATGGATGTTCATTAAAATCCATATCGAAAAATCTTTGCTCCACCAAAGTGTTCACCCATATTTAATGAATGGCAATATCAGAGTACACTCTATGTCACTTCTTTGGGTACACATATTCTAATTATCTTGTATGTATAATACCGATAAAGAAAAGTTTCCTCTAAAAAATAAGCTAAAGAAAAAATCTTCTTTTGTTGATATTTCATCTTTGAAGGTAGAATTTGCGACACTAAGTAGTTGACTATGCTGGAATTACTATGGAACAAATTGCACAACCATCAAGCTCTCATCAAAAAATGTTTCATTGATTGGCAATTGCTACTCATCTCCCCCACCTTTGCGCTCAATCAAGTTCTCACAATTGGTATTTAGTGAAAGGTAGTTTCAATAGTTTCACCAGTGTGTTCAATGTAGATTATTTTTGTCTCAGCTGTAACATTCTTATTATGATGATTAACTCCACCATTGACGTTGGATTAGATTTTTGAGCGACAATGTGATAGTCAATCACTACATGATTGATCATAGTAGTCCTTTGTGAAAGAATTCTGAAAGTGAAACTTGTGTTTTGAAGGTGTGTCCTTATCATGTTATCTTGAACATCCTTGTTAAATGATAGGTCTGAGGTGATGAATCTGAAGATTCTCCTAGTGTGAAAAGGATGGTTAGTGTAACGCTTTCTGCCTCTTTGTTTTATCTTTGTAGATAAAAAAACATGATTGTTTGCATTTCATGAGTGAGAAAGGAAAAACGATGATTTTGCATTCAATGTTTAATAATCTAGTTTAGTTTGTTTTAGTTTCAAATTTTAGTGCAACAAAATAGACTTTGAGGATTGTATGATTGCTCACAAAAAAAGTATTATATATTGGTTTGAATTTATTGAGTTTTAGAGTGTAGCTTGTTCATCCAATTTTGTTCGCCATCATTCTCTTCAAAACATTATGTTGTTACGTCATGGTTTGCCCATTGCTTTGCATCACTATCAAATGAACACAGTAATCAATTAATTACTGGAAAATATTAAATTTTGATGAGATCTAAAGCCTTGTGCTCTAGATTTTCAGTATGGGGCCTCTCAGGCTTAACAAGATTCTAAACTCAGTTTCTGTAATTCAGTAGATTATAGTCTTGCATTTTCAATCTGTTGAGTTTGTTTGCAAAAGATCACTCTTTCTGATGGATAGATCCAAATCATTAAATAATACACACTTTGTTATGTACTACTGAATTCAGAGTTAAGAGTTACTGACATTTTTTTCCCTTTGCTAGAGAAAGGACCCCTAATCTTCAGAGTACCTAGATCCTAAAAATAAAGGGCCTTATTCAAGCCATGTTATTCTCCCAGACGTTGATAGAGATTCTCTTTCTTGTCTAGTAAAGGTATAGGTGCTTTATTCTTTTCAAACTCTGGTGTATCTATAAAGTATGTTGAAAGGTGCTATTTTTTAATTTTTTATATTTTTTGTATGTAGATATATGATTCTCTAGAGTCTAAATTGAAGCTAAATGATGTTTTTGAATTTGTCGGGGTCTTCACTTTTGATTCTAAGCTTCCATCAGAGAAGGTTGATCAGGATGAGTTCTCTAATGGTCTTTGCAATGATGTGTTTGTCAATTTCCCACCCAACAAGGTATTGACTCCTGTTGATCTAACTAGCTTGCTTTTCTGTATCTACCAACATTCTAATACTAGCAGACATTAGAATTTGATGATGTTGCCACAAATTCTGATTAACAAACTGATTTTTTTTTATCCAATCTTATTGAATCTGACTACTTCACATGTTACATATACACTTCCATGAGATACTATGTGTGGTGCTTAAGTAATTTATCATTTCGTTGCCAAATTTCTTGTTGAAATTGTTTTGTTTATTGTCTCCACATGATATCTGATTTGCAACATGTAGTTACATTAGTTACCTTTTTTTTTTGTGCAGGTGCCACGCCTCCATTGTGTTATTCATAGAAAACTCATAGTCTATGACTTTTTGCAGAACTCCCCTCTGACAGACGTGATTTATATGCTTTTTTTTTTTCCTATTGTACTTAATGGGATTCTTGTGTATTTCTAATCATACTATATCATACCTATTATAGACGTGTTCTGAATCATACTTGTCTTTGATCTTACAGCCAAAACCCTATTTAGTCAAAGAGGCAAGGGAAGCACTATTGAGGCATCTCACATCTATTCTTGGTAATGATGGGGTAGCAGCTCATTTCATGTTATTGCATCGTCTGTCTAGGGTAAATGATTTTCTTTCATTCTCACGGTTTCAGTGTTTTCCATATCTTTTATGGACTTATTCTCTTCCCACATCTAGTAATTCTGGCCTGTAAAGTAATGAAAAGGTATTTTTGTTAGAGAAGGTATATCTATAACTTTGAGGATGGGGTGAAACTCAATTAGCAAACCCTCACTCTTTTCATTTTGCTTAATAATATTTTCATTAGATGTTCATTATTTATTTCCTTTTTAGCTACTTATTATTTTTTATGCAATTGGTACTTTATTTGTTCTTTTCAAATTCTTGGTTATGATATGATCTATTATGTGTAGGTTTTGTTTGATGTTTGGTTTGATGTTTAAGATAGTTTATTGGAGTGTTAAATGGCAAATTAAAACATATTTTAACATGTTTTAATGATTCTAAATGTTTAGTAAAGGCTTAGTGCATAATATATTAAAAAGTGGTATTTTGTTTTTTATGTTACGTTATTCTTATTGGTTGACCGGGTTTACTTAATTTAAATGCATATTATTTATGGTTAATAATGTGAAAAATAGCCACTAAAACAATGTTGAAAGCTGGTTTTGGTTGATATAGAAGATATGGACTGTGCTTGTTATTTTACTTTTGATTTTATGTTTCTTATTGTTTACATGGTTCAAGCAAGTTGTGTTGAGCATGCTTAAGCTAGGGTTGATAAGTTTAGGCTATTTCCTAGCTTCTTAAGGCTTGTTTATGGGCTAAACTCTTGCTTGGCAATTCTAGGTTTTTCTTAGTTTTTGGTTTGACATTCATTAGATGAACATTGCCTTAGGTTTTTTATTTTTATGTCTGTTTTATTGTTTGTTGGCTTTTACATATGCAAGTATGCTTGTTGATCACTAATCTGGGATCTAAAAAGCTTAAAAACATTGAAATCTTGGCACTTGATCTTTGATTCTTTGTTTTGTATTTTTTTTTTTATAAAATCAAATAATTATGATATTTGGTTGTTTATTGTGTTAATCTAACCCTAAAATCTTGTTTGAGTGTTGCTTTTACATGTCTTAATGCCTTTAATTTGACATGATCTGGTATGGAATGAAATTCATGTTGTTAGGTTCTTCAACATGTTCTTCGTGTTGTTCATGAATTTCCAACAAAAACCTCATGTTTAATCTTCACTTGTTTTGTTTTATTTCTAGGTTGTGTTTTTGTTCTTAGGCCTTGGGCCATGAATCCTAACACAAGTGGTTGGGTTGAGCATATTCTAAGTTGTGTTTGTAGGCTTGGACTAGGCTTAAAGGCGTGTTTGGCAAGCCTAGTTTTTACCACATGAAAAATGCTTCTCTTTGTTCTTAAGTTGTGTTTGCCAAACATGACCTTAAAGTATTTTTTAAGCCTCTATTTTAGTTAAGGCTGTGTTTGGTAAATTGCCTTACTAATTTTCTAGCAATGTTTTTTTTGTGCTTTTGCCAAACAAGCTCAAATAATTTCCAAAAATATTCTAAATAAATTCAAAAACCATTTTCAAACTAATTATGGGTCCCTCGTGTATTTTTCCAACAATTTGACCTAATAACGAGTTATAAACTTACAATAAAGATACTGACCTAATATTAAAAATACCAGGTTTTTCTCTAAAATTTCAAAAAAAAAATTCCTTATTTCAAAAATACAAAAATGTCTTTATTTTTTAACAATTTTACCTATATCGGGTTGTAAACTAACACTATAAGATACTGACCTTATATTAAACATATAATGTTAAAGAAATATAGGTCATGTGTGCATGTCCAGGTTGAAATATAGGTCACCGAAAAGCCCAAATCCATATATAAGCATCGATTTCGACAAAGAAATATTGAAGATAAAGAATGCAATCTCCATTGTGCCCACTTCCAAGAGGTCTTGGACTCCTTGGAGATTAATATGTTTCACATCACTAGTTTGCTAAAAAAAATGCTCTAAAACATCTTTGGTGAAGGCCTATCTAATTAGCCTTTGACCTTTGCCCAAACTTAGATAACAATTCATCCTAAAGAAAGGATGGATGGATAGGGTTAGGAATCCCAATGTAATATAGCATTTATATAGTCAACAATACTTGCACTGGTAATGAATCTCACATAACAAATCTTATAAGGAAATTTATTATGATAAGATAACAATGTTAGAAGCAATAGTATGGGCTATCAAGGGTATGGAATTGTATGATTCCATATAAGCCAGAAAGATATGTCAAGTTCTAAACGTGGTTGTACCAAAAACATTCCATATACCCAAGTTCATAAAGTATACCGGAACTCAGTGCTCTACCACTCAATTCTTAGTACTATAAGATGGCTGAAATAGTGCATGATGAAAAATTACTAATGCACTTCTTTCAAGACAATTTGAGTGGGTAATGTTAAGTTAACACATGAGACTAGATAGCATAAGGATTCAAAGATGGAAAGACGTCATGAATCCTTTCATCAAGCAGTATAAATACAATATGAATATTGCTCACCTGTAAGTGTCATGCCAGCTTCGTCGAATATAATATTAACATATGTAAGTCTTTTAAGAACAAGTTCCTATAGTTAATCAAAGCCGGATGGATAACATTTAATGAGACTTCAAACATGAATACAAATTCACTACCTAATTATACTATGGGTAGCAGATCCATAAATACATTGGAGACTAAAAGCCCGAGGAACTTAAAGGTGTCCCTGAATAGGATTTATAAAATTTTGGTAGAAGCTAGATACAAAAAGGGTAGTTATGAAGACAGGTTAACAAGTAAAGATTTATGTACATTTCACTAAGATAAAGGCCATGTGATCAACCAATGTGAAGATTTCTATAATGAGATGATAAAGATGCCGACTCAATGAACTCTTAGAATTGAAAAGGCAACGAGCAGAGAGGTGTCCATAGTAGATTAACTTAGCAAAAAAAAAAAAAAGTCTACCAGGTACAATTTACTACATATGAATTACCCAAATTGATTATGTTTAAACCTACAATCGCAGGTAAATGAAATTACAAGGCCCTGCCACATAACTATAGGTATTCCTTTTACAGCATGCAACTAGTGCTTATTTTTCAAGTAGAAAGTCAGAGGTTTGACCCGCAGCGGGAGGTGTTTTACCCTAGAAGAACTTGAGAAAAAATGGAAGCTAAAGGGAAAGAAACAGTTGATCTGCTAAAGGAAGTAAATAATCTTGTCATTGAGGAAGAGATCAATGAGTTCCTGAAACTAATGAAACATAGTGAGTATAGTGTCATTAAGCAACTTAAGAAAACTCATGCTAAAATATCATTGTTATCATTGATTTTGAGCTTTGAGCCATATAAGAAAGCTCTATAAAAGGTGTTAAACGAGGTGTATATGCCTCAAGATATCAACCAAGAAACTATAGAGCACCTTATGGGCAGAATCTAGGCCTTGAATTATCTTTACTTCATCAAAGATGAATTGGATATCAATGGTACTTAACATAACAAACTAGTATACATCATAATACGACACAAAGATATCTTGATATGTAAGGTATTGATCAATAATGGTTCAACATTGAATATGCTGCCAAGAAATATGCTGAGGGAGATGTATGTCGATAAATCATATATGAGGCCAAGTATTATGATGGCGAGGATGTATAATGGCTTGCCAAGACAAATAATTGGGACCTTGGAAATAAAGTTGTATGTATTGAATGTGCTACCAAGAAACATGTTGAGGGAGATGTTTGTTGAAGAATCACACTTGAGGCCAAGTACCATAACGACGAGGGTGTATGATAGCTTACCAAGACAAATAATTAAGACCTTGAAAATAGAGTTGTATACGGGGTCGCAAGTGTTCTTAATGGCACTACAAGTGATGGCCATCCATCTTTTTTATCGTATGTTATTAGGAAGACCTTTGATCCACATAACTGAAGTGGTAGTGTTCTCGTTACATTAGTACTTGAAATACATCGTAAATTAGATCCTGGTAACTGTCAAAGATTAAGAAAGAATTTTCATGATAAAAAATACGATTGTACCATTCATCAAGGTAAAAGATTGCAGGGATGGAAATATTCATGTTTTTGAAATAGTGAATCCTAAATGGGTTCCTGAGAGCTTGTTCTTTTAGAAGGCTAAAGATTTCAGAAGTAGCATGAATGACAGTTAATTACTTCTTAAAACATGAGATTTCCTTTGAATTTTTTCCTAAAACCGTAATGTTAGAATGAGTTAATTTGATAAAATTAAAATATGTTGACCAGAAATTAAGGATTCGATATAAGCCCAAGAAGGATGAGTATATGCAAGTTATCATGATCAAGAAGGAAACAATGATGGCAAAAAATGAAGGAAGGGAGTTAAAAGAATAAGAGTTAACAATCCCACTACTCCGAACAACTTTCCCAATACCTGCTCAAGTGATTAGATCTAATAATGAAAGGTTGAAGATAATAACCTCCACATCAACACTTTAAAATGCGAGAACAAGGAATGAGTTTAGGAAACAAAGGTTGAAAAGGAGTAAGAAGTAAGAATGTTTCCTTTGGCGTTTAAAATCCAACATATACCAATGCCTGAGACAAAGAAAGACATAAGAAGTTTCTTTTGGTGTTTAAATTACATAACCTAATTCATATCACAGCTTATGATGACTTACGAGCTAATATTTTGATTATTCAGAAAGAAAAATCCAGGGTGTAGAATAGTTATTACCAAGAAGCTTTTGACAAGATCAATAGAATTTTAAAAAAACCTATCTTTGATAATACCCCATGTGCTAGGAAGACCTCTAATCCTATACTTGATAGTTATAGAAACAACTATGGGATGCATGTTGGGCCAACATGATGAATCAAGAAGGAAATAACAAGCCATCTATTACTTGAGCAAAAAGTTTAATAATTGTGAATCCTAGTATACCACAATAGAAAAGTTATGTTGTGCTTTGATTTGGAGTGCAAAAAGATTTAGGTAGTATATTTTGTACTACACAGCCTAGTTGATATTAAAATTAGATTTGTTCAAATATATTTGTGAAAAGCTCTATTTGTCAAGCCAGATAGTAAGATGGCAAGTGTTATTGGCAAAATACGATGTCATTTACATGACAAGAAAGGCTATTAAAAAAAAGCACAATTACTGACCATTTAGTAGATAATGTTGTGGAAGACTATGAACTATTGAATTTTAATCTTCTTGATAAGGATGTATTAGCAATTGAGAATAGCAGTGAAATAAATGACTGATGGACCATGTATTTTGATAGAGCAATGAATGTATCAAGAAATGGGATTGGAGTAGTGATAATTTCTATAGAAAAGAAGTAGTAGCCTATTTTGGTGAGGTTGTAGTTTGAATACACCAATAACATGGCCGAATATGAAGCTTGCATCATTGGTCTAGAAGTTACTTTAAAGCTAAGAGTTGGAAAACTTGATATTTATGGAGATTCACTGCTAATTATCCACCAGGTGAAAAGGGAATGAAAAACTAAAGAAGAAAAACTAAGGCCATACCAAGATTACCTCTCGAAGTTGGCTAATGAGTTCAATAAATGCTCCAATAATACATGGTATTCTTAAATATTTAGAGTTAGGTATATTGTTGCCAAACATGAAATATTTGTATTCAGGATCCTAAATTTCTGTCCAATTCTGAAAAGCCTACATTTAAACCTCTATTTTTAGTAGCATAGCTATTTGCCTATACCTTTTGACGAATAATAATTGGTTCTTTTGAGTTAGCTTATCTTAATATGATAATAATAACCCTTTTACATCATTCATGTAACTTATCCTAACCTATATATGCATATCTTCTTACTCAAGTCTATAACTCACTAAATCATGTTTGACTAGATTCTCTTTTGATATAGTAAAGTTCCATATATATATATATATATATATATATATATATATATATATATATATATATATAAAAAGGAGTTATAGCACATAAATACATCTTTTTTTATCCTAAAAGGTTCAACTATAGAATAAACTCTAAGTTTATTAAGTTACACTTGGTTATGATTAACTAGTTTTGAAGTCTTTTAAAACATCTTCAGAATATCCAAGTTACTAGTAGGGTTACTCAGTCCTACTTTACAAGCAATAAATGATAAAGGGTATTAAATCCTACAAAAGCTTATGAAAAAAGGCGAGTTCCAATATAAGTTAAAGACCTCAATAATACATGTGAGCTTAGACCTATGTATATCTCACGATACTTCCTATCAAATCCTAGTTGAAGCTCAATCATAGAGATAGAACAAAAAAAATATGTGGGTAACATGTGTTAATAGATCATATACAAGATAAATCATTAATAATCTCACACCTAACCCACAAAACAAGATACTGGAAGAATAAAAAAGCATAATGAAACATCAACGTGAAAGCTATAAGCATAAAAAAAAAATTTCCATAATAAGAAAAAAAGGCTTAACTGCTTAAATCCTTAATGGAGTCACTAAACTGTTACACCAGATATATAAGCAATAAATAAAGTAGTGGTGGTTTAAAATGTAGAGTTTCCAATCATTTTTCTTCAAGGTGAAAACTCAAACAACACCTAAAGGGCACCATATATTTTTAACCAAAGGAAATTTCTGTTAACAAGTTCATGTCAATGTCTTTTTATTTATCTCGATTTCTTGAATTATTGATGAAATGGATCTAAATTAATGCAATTACAAAGCCTAATAAATTAACAAACCATTCAAACATGACTTTCTAATGTTGTTAACATAGTTAATGGGAAAATAAATAGAAGATATCAACTAAGTTAAATAAATTAATAAAAAAATAAAGATAAAAATAACAACAATCAAAGAAAGACCTCATAATTGAATTCATGTCTTGGCATGATGATTCTTAGGGGTCAACATGTGTTTCGTGATGAGATTTATTGGAGCAACAATGTTAACTTTGAAGGCTTACAAAAGAGAAAAGAGGCTGGAGTTTTTTTAAGGGTTTTCCTCTTTATCTTTCTCTCATTTCAATATTCAAGGTCTATGTGTATATACAATGGTGTCTTATATCGATTATTCAAGGGTTTCTCTTTTTGGATTCTTTTTATAACAACATATATCTAGGTTGTACAATCCAGCCAAATGCATAACTTAAACACTCTTATGTAGCCTATGCCTTTTTTCAAGCTCTTTTTTTAACAAATTGATTTTTTTTAGATTAAATTTATTTTTTGTAATATCTTTCTTATATTTTAGAGAAAAAAAATGTGGTGATGAAAATTATCACTCTTCTAAGAATGAATTAATTAAACATCATTTTTTATAGTAGTTAAGGAGGTACGATCCATTCCTTCACTTTCTAAGTTCAAACCTTTGGAATAGTATCAATGAGAATTTATTAAATTCTTATCAACACACCAAACATATGTGGAGGATCACTTAGGGAGGGGACTTGGTTTGTGGAAATCCTTTACCATTGAACAAAAAACCAGAGAAATTAAGCAATGATTTATAAAAGATTAAACTTTTAATGTGGCTTTGGATAGTCATCAAAGCAATTTATCAATTAAATGAGCTTCAGAAAAATATGAAAACTAGATTTCATGGATCTTCTTGTCTCCATTACTATTAAAGTTACTATTAAAGAAAATATTACATAGACTAGGCTGCCACATCATTTATTTTTGACACTCAAATTTTTAAATTTAAAAATCTAAAAGATTGAGTTTTTCATTAAAAAAAAATGTTAAATTTCTTTAAATTTAGCTATTTTGAGAATCTTTGAAATTTTTATACCTTTAGTACTTTTCATGTTCTTGCATTGGTTCGATTTCCACTTAAAAATGGGTTTTTAAACTCGAATTTGGAATTACGGCATGCTCCTTGACTCATGGGCAGCTTGTTTTCCATTTGGAAGGTGAAGTTTCTAAATGTTTCTTGTGTTTTCAAGGCTACCTGTTATTACTTGGTAGTCCAAATCTCATTTTTATTATAAAAAAACAAATGCATTTATACCCGTTTTCATTAGTTTCTTGCTTTATATATTTTTTAATGGTTCTACATTTTAGCCTAAAACCATGCTCATATAGATATTTATTTAAATGTTAAACTTTTTTTTATTATTAATGTGGGTGTTTGAACCAGTTTATACGCACCTCAACTAATTCTACGGGTTTTATAATTAATGACCATATAAACCTCAAGTGGTTCTAAGAGAACTGAAACTCGTGACGAGAGAAACAAACCCAAGACCTGATAGTTAGACCTGATCAGTTAAATTATCTATCAGTATTAATTGTTAAACTTAATTGTTGTTGTCTCTGCCCTTTAGCTTAAAAAGTTTTTACAAAATTATGTTTTGGTTTTGGTTTCCCTGTATTTCAAAATAAAAGTGCAAGAAGAAAAGGCAAGTATAAAATAAATAACAGAATGGGTGTGATATACTATATATGTGTGTGTTTGTTTTAAGCTATAAAAAGCCCATGGAGGATGATAACCAATGATTAATTTTATTCTTTTAATTTCCATGCATTACATGAAGCCCCATTTCAGAGTAGCTCTCCTGTCAATGCTTGGACATATCTTGTTGTCTTTCGTAGAGTTCAGGGAGTTATGATGTCATCAATGTTCAAATGAAGAGGATTTGTTTGCTTTATCAAATTTATATGGGTTCATAGGGCTGTGGCTATACTTTTATAGCCGACACCTAGCCTTTGTTAGGTATGAATTTTAAATAAAGTTAGCTAAATTTTAAAAAATTTATATTTTTAAATTATTTTAATATATTAATATTTTAAAAAATTTATAAAACAATAAAATAAATATATTATTTTAATATATTTTTAAATTAAAAATACTTTAAAAAATAATCCTATCACACAAACAAACACTCTAAACCTTAAACATGCAAGCAACCTAAATTATATGAAATGGGAAAGAGGTTTCTTTCATTAAAATAAATAAATAAATTTTCTTTATCTAAATTAATAGTGAAAAAGGTGATATCATCCGATCTCAAACTCATCCATTGGTTAGATCTAACTTCAATCATAGTGATTAGAGAAAGATGGATTAATTATATTTATTAAGAATTAATTGTTGGATTAGAAGCATTTTTAAGGTGGCTTCCTAATTGAGAGAATCTCTGGGATTTTTACGTTGCGATGTATTGTCCGGCCCACGTTATATTTTGTACGCTTCTGCCATTATTATTTTTACTTTCTTAATGTTCACGTTCACTTCACTACACAGTCTCCACTGAGCAACATTCGCCTTTGTCGGTTGGTCACAGGTTTTGTCCTTTCATTTTAACCTTTCAAATCCATCCAAAAACCCCCCTTACAAATCTGCTTCACATGTTCTAACTCCCTTTTGCGTTATAGATCTTAATTATTTTGTTAAATGGCCAGTTACTATTATATCAAAGCTAGCTAGTGAAGAGCCCCATGTTCATCATTGATAATATCCGTATAATGCATAGCCTGTCAAGGCAATGTGAGCGTTCAGAAGAAATCAAAACGTATAGAGTGCCGTCAAGAAGCTCGAATTAGCTAGCTATATCGTGGAAAACGGAGGTAAATTTGTTAGTTCTATGTATATTTTCTGTTTCTTCATGCAAATATTAATTTCTCCAATGTTAAGTTTACCAAGAAAAATGCGTGTCGTGTATTTACGGAGTGGGGTAGTTATAGATTTGTGAAGACTGAGCTGTGCCAGAAATAGAGGGAAAGTCAGTGGCAAGATCAAGAAACACCCAAAAAGGCTTGAAGAGAGATGAAGCAAACTGCAAATGACTGTTTATCGTATAATAGGCAAACCTACCAAGTGCCAAGAAAGCGGGTGAGCTGGGTTTAATTAGGAAGAAAACATAAACAAATAAAAGCTGATCTTGTCAACGTTTTCTAAGAGCTGATGTTTGCTAGAAAAGTATTTATGAAAGGAGCTGCTGGTGATCATGAATACATTAATTTGAAGATAAATGCCATCCTCAGCTCTTGTTTTTTACTTGCTCACAAGGGTTTGTTCGTCTCTGATGCCGATTTGTGGAGGTTAGTTTTGGTGATGATTTATTTTGAACATGTAAATTGTTCTGATTGGCTTTGTTTCTGTTTTCTTGAATCAGTTGCTAAACCCCTTATATTTAATTAATTAATAGCCATTATAGCAACAGTTCACCTTCTTTCATTATTTTTGCCCCTCTTAGCAAAGCCTAATTCAAAGATTTTGCAAGCAAAAGATTTTTAGAAGGCCTGTTATGGTAGGTCAGGTCCGATTTCGAGAAAAAGGTTTTCTTTCTTGTAATCAACAGACAAAAACATAAAGAAGAGAGAGGGAGGGAGGGAGGGAAACTGTGTGGGGCATATTGTTATACGGTCCTAAATATCGACTTTATTTCCGTGGACAGTTGTTGGTGGGGGAAGTGATGGCTACAAACACGACTGACGTTAAATCACGTGATGGTGCCTTTTGGTTGCCATCTCTCAAGATTCTAAACATTTTAGTGCTCCCTTCCTTTTCCATGTGGAAATATAGCAGCAGCAGCAGCTCTGAGGTCAATAAACACTGTAGCATGCGGTAGTGAGTAGTATATTGTTAACTTTGAGGAGGTTAGTTAAGTATTGTTTTTTGTTGTTTAATCTCCGTCTATCTTTGTCTGTATTGGGCTGTGCTGTTCAATATAAGGCATTGCACTAGCTTTCTAGTTTTGATTAAATTACAAGAAACAGTCAGGTATCAGTTTCTGTCCCTTTTACTTGTTTGTAAGATTAAACGAGTGGGGCTTTAGAAGAGGGACCCTTGTGAATCAATCTCTCTCTCTCTCAATAATTCCGATGTGCAAGTTGAGCTTCAATTTTTTAGCTGATTTCCAAGTTCTTACCAGAAGTTAGGAGGCGGGTGTCACTTGGATGAGTAAACAAAAATTGCACATCAAGATTTTCTCATTTTCAAAGGAGTTTGGTGAGGATGTGATGGAGGGTATGGATGGCGTGTGGGTTTTCCGGAAAGGGTACTGAATGGGACTGCCGGGTGTTAAAGCTTTGATATGCATGGTTGCCCTTTCAATTTTCATTAATGATAAACTTTCCATTGCCTTTACAAATTTCTCTTTCTATTGTACTGTGTTTTCAATCAAAATATATGTTTCCCTGCAGATCTACAGTTAACTTCTTCCAATAGCAGCAAAACATTCAGTGTGAAGATTAAGGCAGCATAGAGCCATGGATCTTGGGCATGGCAAGTGTTGGGATACTTCAAAGGCGTGTAGTTGCATTTTGAGCTCAACTTTTTGGATCTTTACTTTCAGTTGCATTTAGGCATTGCCAATTGGAATTTTGGAATTTAGACCATTTAATATGGCATAAGATCTTAAGACTCAAATTCAATTAAATTTGGTCACTTGATAAGCTTCAGCCACTTGACTTACCTAAGAGTACTGTTTCTGAAATTGCATTGCAGAAGGAATCCTGGAAGACATTGTTTCTTTTGGCTTACCAAAGCCTTGGAGTAGTATATGGGGACTTGAGCACTTCCCCTCTCTATGTTTACAAGAGCACATTTGCAGAAGACATTCAACATTCAGATACTAATGAAGAGATCTTCGGTGTTTTGTCTTTTGTTTTCTGGACTCTCACTCTTGTCCCCTTATTCAAGTATGTCTTTGTGGTCCTTCGAGCAGATGACAATGGAGAGGGTGTGTGTGATCAATTATGCTATTTTTTTGTATCACTCAATCATCAAAATCACTTTATTCTTATTTTGATTAATTTAATATATATATACTTGTGATTTTCCTAATAGGTGGTACTTTTGCGTTGTATTCATTGATCTGCCGGCATGCAAAAGTTAGCCTTCTGCCCAACAGACAGGTTGCAGATGAAGCACTTTCCACATACAAACTAGAGAACGCGCCGGAGAAGAAAAACAGCTCAAGAGTTAAAATGTACCTTGAGAAGCACAAGTGCTTGCACACTGCTTTGCTAATCTTGGTTCTTCTTGGCACTTGCATGGTAATTGGAGATGGAGTCCTCACTCCAGCAATTTCTGGTAAAATTCATTCTAGTAGCACTTAATTACGATTTAGCATCACTTTCATTTCATTGACTAGCATTTTATTCTAAAATATTTTGTTTGCAGTCTTCTCTGCAGTGTCTGGTCTTGAGCTTTCCATGTCCAACAACCATCATCAATGTAAGCTTCTTAGCTGAATGGAGTCAAAGCATGTAAATTTTTTATGCAGAGTCATTAATAGCAGACCATACTCAAACATAAAAATAGATTTATGTTGCCAAACCAAATACATTGGAGAAACATATGCTGTAATGGGAGTAGGTTAATTGTCTGCAAAAACAGCAGACTATTTCATGCTAGTTGATTGTATATAACCGAGTTTTCTGAACCATTATTTACATGATCATTCTCGAGTAGACAAACAGAGGCTTTGGTTTTATGTGGACATGGGACATTTGCAAATGTCACCAAGGTGATTTAATTATTCAGAGTGAGGCATCTGTGTAGGCCCAATGTGAATGATAAAGAACAAGTTGATTGATGGTCATTTTGATTCTGTTGGTGAACAAGTTGGCCTGAAGTTGTGGGACCATTCAGTTGCCCATCTTGTGGTCTTGATTGATGGTCTCCCCCAATATCTTATCCCTTTCTAGTCCTTGTTACAATTTTGTTCTAGGCCATGTAGATAAGCAACTATGCAAGTGAGAATATGAAATTGGTAGAGTAAAATGTTATGCTTATTGTTGCAGAGTTGAAATGGGTGAATTGGAGAAGTAAATAAAATTCCTAAGAAGAACTCAAAGTGATAGTAGCTATCAATATTATGTTGCAATGGCGGAAAGGGACATAACCAATACTATAATAATGTATCGCTGTCCACATTGTTTTTGCTGTTATTCAATAAATGTCTTTCTGAAACGGCTAAGTTCTTTAATATATAAGACAAACTTGGATGTCATCAATAGAGTTTCTTCCTCACTAGAAAGTCAGTAGTTTTGTTTATTTTCCTACAGGAGTATTAGCATTTCCAGTTTAATTTTCATTATAAAAAAAATGGTACATGATGGCTTAGGACATATTCATAATTAAAGGTATTAAGTAGAACTTAGAGATTATTATTTATATGCCATTTTATTGTTAGTCTTATTTCATATTCCAAGAGCACTCATTCTGTCACTCATTTTGCAGATGCAGTAGTTCCAATCACTTGCTTCATCTTGGTGTGCCTTTTTGCACTTCAACATTATGGCACGCATCGGGTGGGATTTCTCTTTGCGCCAGTTGTTGTGGCATGGCTATTGTGCATCAGTGCCCTTGGCCTATACAATATAATCTACTGGAACCCACATGTCTATCAAGCTCTTTCTCCATATTACATGTTCAAGTTCTTGAAGAAAACAAAGAAAGGAGGGTGGATGTCTTTGGGTGGAATATTGCTGTGCATAACAGGTTCTTTGTTTGCCTTTTTCCTGCCTGTGTGTTTGACTGGATACCAATTTTAAGCTCACCCTGTTCTGTGGTTTCTGTATCTTGCTAAGCCAATAATAGAATATCTCATAGTCTTCTTTCCATCATATAAAATTGATGGATCATACTCTAGGAAAGAACTTCTGAATGATTCATTCTTTACATAATTCAGTTACCAAGTACCAATATTCTGTGTGACTGTGTATGCAGGCTCAGAGGCAATGTTTGCTGATCTTGGCCACTTCTCATATGCTGCAATTCAAGTAAGTCTGACACTTTATAGTCTTCCAGAATCTTGTCTGGTCAATAAAGTCAGTGCTCAATGCTGATAAAGTATGCTACTCTTCAAACCGTTTCAGATTGCTTTCACCTTTCTGGTTTATCCAGCACTTATATTAGCATATATGGGGCAAGCTGCCTATTTGTCACAGCATCATGACAACACAAACCACATTGGCTTTTATATTTCAGTCCCAGGTACGTCTTCTTTATTCCTTTCCTAGGAAATTGCAATGTTCAACATGCATGTGATTAATGAAATGCTGGCTGAAGGAAGAATTAGTATTCTGGTAGCAGAATTACTTCGATATGCAAGCTAATTCAGATCGAAATGAATTGTGAGGTTGTAGCACTAGGAGGGGGGGGGGGATCTTGAAAAGAAAATGAAAGATTTCAATTCGTCAATTTCTTCAATGTGCGCTTGTACTTCACTAGTATACATACTTATCGGGGAGAATAAATAATTCCAAAATTTTCTGTAACAGAAAAGTTAAGGATACCAGTTCTCATAATAGCTATTCTTGCTTCTGTTGTGGGAAGCCAAGCGATCATCAGTGGAACATTCTCTATCATAAACCAGAGCCAGTCGCTTGGCTGTTTCCCAAGAGTGAAGGTTGTTCACACTTCTGACAAGATACACGGACAGATTTATATCCCTGAGATCAATTGGATGCTCATGATCCTCTGCGTTGCTGTGACCATTGGATTTAGAGACACAAAGCACATGGGAAATGCATCAGGCAAGTTTCACCATCTAATCCTACCAAGGTTCTTAATTTTATGTTTAATTATAGAGAAGTAAGGTGTACCATTTAACTTTCTAACCTTTAACATATGCACTTGTTAGATTGGAAATTTAAGTTCATTTCTGTTGATACTTGACAAGGACAATGTCAATTTTAAGCTTAAATCTTCTGCAGCAAGCCTACCACTATTTCAATTTGTCAGTCGAACTTCAGCATTAGCCTTATTATATTGCATTATTATTGAAGTTCAACATTGAAATTAGATTAGTACTGAGGGATTTGTTGAACTCGGAGTTTTACAGTCTTGTTCTTATCTATTGCAGGGTTAGCAGTGATGACAGTGATGCTAGTGACCACATGCCTTACTTCCCTGGTTATCATACTTTGTTGGCACAAGCCCCCTATAGTAGCGCTGTCCTTTCTACTTTTCTTTGGCTCAGTTGAATTGCTTTACTTCTCAGCATCACTTACCAAATTCACCGAGGGTGCATGGCTCCCCATGCTTCTAGCCCTCATTCTGATGACCATCATGTTTATTTGGCATTATGCCACCATTAAAAAATATGAATTTGACCTCCACAACAAGGTATCACTAGAATGGCTTTTAGCCTTGGGTTCAAGCTTGGGAATTGCTAGGGTCCCCGGCATTGGCTTAGTTTTCACCGATCTCACCTCTGGCATCCCTGCTAACTTCTCACGCTTTGTCACCAACCTCCCGGCCTTCCACCGTGTCCTTGTCTTTGTGTGCATAAAGTCAGTTCCTGTGCCTTATGTGCCCCCTGCAGAGAGGTATCTTGTTGGTCGTGTGGGTCCTCCAGCACATCGGTCTTACAGGTGCATTGTCCGTTATGGATATCGTGATGTGCACCAGGATGTTGATTCTTTTGAAACAGAGCTTGCTGCTAGACTGGCTGATTTCATCAACTATGATTGGCATCGAGCGCACGGGACTTACTCATTTCCTGAAGACAACGCATCTCTATCCAATGAATCATCAACTGAGTGTAGATTGGCAGTGATTGGAACTGTCTCTTTCTCCAGCATACCACCTTACGAGGTCGAGGAGAGTGTGCAGCCAGCAAGTGTCTCTGGTGGTTTCCCAACAGTAGACAGTGTGACAGATGTTATTGAAATGGAACCCGTTGGGGTAGTAGAAAGAAGAGTGAGGTTTGCTACTGATGATGAGTCTGTAACTCATTCATCAGCTGATATGGATTTTCAGATGCAAGGAGAGCTAGAAGATTTGTCAACAGCCCAACAAGCTGGTACTGCATTTATAATAGGGCACTCGCATGTTCAAGCAAAACAAGGTTCGTCCGTTCTGAAGAGATTGGCTCTTAATTTTGGTTACAATTTTCTCAGGCGGAACTGCCGGGGGCCAGATGTGGCGCTCAAGGTGCCACCAGTCTCCCTTCTAGAGGTTGGCATGGTTTATATTGTGTAAGATTCCAGTGCAAGTAATCTGTCAGCTTGTTTTATATAGAGCTAAACTGAAGAGTAGAGAGAGGAAAAGTGTGCATGTTGACTAACAACTCTTTAGAATTGTAATGATGTGTCATTAACAATCAAATGCATTGTGACATAGAAGAATGAAATTACTCGGAGATTTGTACAATCATTATGATATAGAAAAATGAACATTACCAGAAATTCGCTAAATACCAACGGACATACCGACGGAATTTTTTTTGTCGGTAATTTTCGGCCGAAATCACCGACGGAAAATATTCATCGGTAATTAGGTCGGTAATTACCGACGGAAATAGGCCGTCGGTAATTACCGACCGAATTACCGACCGAAAATTCAGAATTAATGAAAAAAGGTCGGGCAGTGGCGCGGGGGTTTTGGCGGGTGATTTTTCCGACGGAATCACCGACGGAATTAAAAACTGGGGCCCGTACGCGTGATGGGACCTGTTCACCGTCAAACAATACCGACGGAATCACCGACGGATTTGGAATGCCAGATACGTACCGGTGACGTGACCGGTGCACCGTTAAAAATACCGATGGAATCACCGAGGGATTTGAATAGCAGGTCCGTGCGGTGACGTGTCGATTGCCCGTCAGAATTACCGACGGTTTTTGCCGACGGATTAACCGACGGAATACAAACCGTCGGTAATTCCGTCGGCAAAAGTGAATATATGGCCACTCTGCCGACACTCTCCTCCCCCATTTCTCCTTCTTCTTCCTAATCCTAACCCTCCCCCATCTGCAAAATAACCAGCCCCCCCTCGCCCCAAAACAAAAATCTTTCTCATCTCAGCACAACAAGTTGTATTTGTTTTGTGGTCACAGCATCCGTGTTCTGATTTACTGACGGATTTTATCATTTTTTGTAAGTAATTCTATCTTTTAAAATTTTAACATTTAAATGTTAATTTTATTGTTTTTTTAGTATATATATATATATATATTTTTTTTTTAGTAGATGTACATGTTTTATTGTTATTTCTCAAACAAACTTGTAGTATATGAATGTATAATTTTATACTTGTTATGGTTTGTTTTAGATTTTGTAAGATTGTATTTGTTTGAAAATTGTTAAAACTTAATTTGTAGAATTACCGAATTACATGTTGTGTTTTGAAATAATTAAGAGCTTGCTTAATTAATGGGTCCTTTTTATAGAGGTTCGATAGAAGTCATGGATGATCGTTCATGGATGTATCTAGATTCACCTCAAGGATTGCGGAGGATGGATTATTGTAACGGGGTTCAGGGTTTTATTAATTTCGCAACATCTATTCCCAGAAATTTTACTGGAGGCGGTATTAGGTGTCCATGCAGAAAGTGTCAAAATAAAAAGTATCTGCATCCAGATGTTGTAATGATGCATCTTCTACACAAAGGGTTTGTTGAGGATTACGAGTATTGGTATGCACATGGAGAGGTATTTGTTAGTAATAGGAGAATGAGAGAAACGGTGGTTGGGTCAACTTCTAGTGCTAGCAACGTGCATGAAGCGGCAAATGACAACATTAATCCTTACAGAAACATGGTTATGGATGCAATGGGAATGAATCAAGATAATGTCAATCAATGTCCAATCGTAGAAGAAGAACCTAATGCAGAGGCAGCTAGGTTTTTTGATTTGTTGAAAGATTCTGACGAACCATTATGGGATGGCTGCACAAACCACAGTAAATTATCGGCTGTGGCACAGGTGTTCACCATCAAGTCAGATCACGGGTTAAGTGAGGCCAGGTATGACAAAATTATTGATTGGGCAGGAAGCATTTTACCAGAAGGGAACAGGCTCAAAGAGAACTTCTATGCTGCGAAGTCCATGATGAAGCCCCTCGGTTTAGGATACCAGAAAATTGACATGTGCCCTAACTTCTGCATGTTATACTACCTTGAAAATGCTGTGATGACCGAGTGCATGACATGCGGGCATTCCCGTTACAAACCCAGAACTGGCAGGGGGAAGACTCTAGTGGCATATAAAAAACTTAGATATTTCCCGATCACACCAAGACTGCAGAGGTTATTTATGTCACCAAGGACTGCTGAGCACATGACATGGCACCAAACACACGATGTTGTTGATGGTGTGATGGTGCATCCTTCTGACGGCGAAGCGTGGAAACGCTTTAACAGTGTTCATCCGGACTTTTCTGCTGAATCAAGGAATGTTCGACTTGGGTTGTGTATAGACGGGTTCAACCCATTTGGGTCATTTGCTGCTCCCTATTCTTGTTGGCCGGTCATTCTCACAGTTTATAACTTGCCACCGGGAATGTGTATGAGGCCGGAGTTCATGTTTCTATCTACTGTCATACCCGGTCCAAGCAGCCCGGGGCGGAATATAGATGTTTGTCTTCGACCGTTGATAGATGAACTGGCGTAGTTGTGGTCCTCCGAATCTCTGACTTATGATATATCGAGGAAACAAAATTTCCTTATGAGGGCGGCTTTGATGTGGACTATCAGTGATTTTCCAGCTTATGGAATGCTTTCTGGTTGGAGCACGCATGGGAAACTCGCATGTCCATACTGCATGGAAAACGACAAGGCATTCACGCTAGCAAACGGAGGTAAAGCTTCTTTTTTTGACTGTCACCGTCGCTTCTTGCCACTTAATCACAGGTTCAGAAAAAACAGAAAAGATTTCTTTGTTGGTAGAGTTGAAAAAGATGTTGCATCCCCGCGTCTTTCTGGTGAAGAATTGCATCATGTTGTATCAAAGTACGGTGACATTGTGTTTGGCCTTCAATCAGGTAAGCAAAAGTTTCCTGGTTTTGGTTTGACCCATAATTGGGTAAAGCGAAGTATCTTTTGGGAGCTTCCGTATTGGAAGACTAATCTTCTCCGCCATAACCTTGACGTCATGCACATCGAAAAGAACGTGTTTGAGAATATTTTCAACACCGTCATGGATGTGAAGGGGAAGACAAAGGACAACATGAAGGCTAGATTGGATATAGCTTTATACTGTAACCGTAAAAATATGGAGTTGGTTTATGACGAGTCACGGGTTGCAAAACCAAGGGCAAGCTTCGTGTTAGAGAAAAACGCACAACTGCTAGTCTATAAATGGCTTAAGAGTCTGCGTTTCCCGGATGGACATGTATCGAACATATCAAGGCTTGTTAACATAGAGGACTGCAGATTGTATGGAATGAAGAGCCATGACTGCCACGTGTTTATGCAAACACTCATCCCATTAGCTTTTCGTGATTTGTTGCCAAAGGGAATATTGGATGCACTAACGGAGATCAGTCATTTCTTCAGAGATATATGCTCCAGCAAGATGAATGTTGAGCACATTGAGATGCTTCAAACGAATATCATCGAGACACTATGCAAACTTGAGATGATATTCCCTCCTTTATTTTTTGACTCAATGGAGCATCTCCCTATACATCTACCGTTCGAGGCAAAAGCTGGAGGACCGGTCCAGTATAGATGGATGTACCCATTCGAACGGTGAGATATTACAGTTGCAATGGGATTCATATCTTAAAGTATTTTCTATGTTTTTCTTATTTGAAAATACTTGAATTGTACTTCAATGCAGGTACTTGTTTAATCTAAAAAAAAAGGTTAAGAACAAGGCGCATGTTGAGGCTTCGATATCTAGGCCTATATTGTTGAAGAGATATCAACATTTATCTCGTACTATTTCGAACCTCATCTGAGAACAAGAATCAATCGCGTTCCACGGCATGACGATGGCGGTGAAGTGCCTTCCAGTGGGAACTTGTCAATATTCTCCAATACTGGACGACCCACACCTAAAAATGCCGTAAGAGGAAGATATTTGTCGGAAATAGAATTCAAACAAGCACACAACTATGTTCTATTTAACTGTGATGAGCTGAGACCATTTATTCAGTAAGTCTATATATGTGTAATAGTAATTAAACTTTGTCAGTAATATACTGTTAATTATATATTGTAATATCATACACTCATTATCACTTGCAGGCAACATCGACAATATTTGCTCTCCAATAACTCGCAGCTGACCGAATCCCAGATCTTTCAATTACAAGATGAACAATTTGTCACATGGTTCAGAACACATGTAAGCACTATCACAAACTCATTCTAACGTATGCATGTCATTACGAGATTCTCGTTCATTTACCGTGTATTGATGTACATTTAATTACATATATTTACAAGGTTTATCAAATGGGAAGGAGTGCGCCCAAGTCATTGTCTTCACTAAGCCTCGGTCCTGAAAGAAAAGTTAGGTGCTACAACGGGTATTTTGTCAATGGATATGTTTTCCATACTGAAGAATACGGGCAAGGAAGAAAGATATACAACTGCGGTGTTTGTGTTAAGGGATCCACAAGTAGCCAGTTAGAAGTTGACTACTATGGTAGATTAGAAGAGGTCGTCGAACTGCAATATCATAGCGAGCAGAATAAAGTGTTTTTATTCAAATGCTATTGGTATGACACGACGGACAGAGGTATCAGAGTTGATCCGCACCATGGTCTGGTTGAAATCAACTCAAAAGGTAGACTCCGCAACATAAACGATGTCTTTATTTTCGCAAAGCAATGTCAACAAGTTTATTACACATACACCCCTTCATTTAGAAAGGATCGTTCAAGAGTTGATTGGTTGTCCGTTTTAAAAACGAAACCACGGGGTCGTGTCGAGGTTGTTCAGGATGAGAACGAAGACACAAGTGTGCGAGATGAAGTCTTTCAAGTTCGTGAGTTGGTTAAACCATATCGAGTTGCTCCTTCGATTGAATTGGAAGAAAATTCAAATTTTCGAGTTCTCGATGATAGTCTTGTTGATATTGACGGAGAGGAGTTGAATGTTGTTCTCAGCTCTAGCGGACAAGCAAATGTCGATGAAGAAGATGATATCCATATTGAAGATTGCGATGAAGATGATGACAATTCAATTGACGAGGAAGAAGAAGAAAATTCCGACTAATTATGAAAATGAAGCCCTATGTAAAAACATTTGTCTCATGTAATTTAGATTATTGATGATGTATTTTGTAAAACAAAATATTTACTGTTTAAGCAATGTGGTTATTGTGTTTATGTGATGGACAGTTTATCAGTTAAGTTTCTGCAGGAAGGTAAACAGGCAATACAAAGACAACCTTTCCTGCATCATGCAATCTTACCGACGGATAGTGATCCGTCGGTATCTCACAGAGAGTTCGAAATTAATTACGCGAAATGCCACCACCACCGACGACATTACCGACGGCTTCACCGACACATACACCGACGGATTATAGTCCGTCGGTATCTCACAGAGAGTTCGAAAATATTTACAACAAAATGCCACAATCACCGACGTCCATACCGACGGATATTTATCCGTCGGTATCTCACAGAGAGTTCGAAAATATTTACAACAAAATGCCACAATCACCGACGTCCATACCGACGGATAATCATCCGTCGGTACCTCACAGAGAATTCGAAAATATTTACAACAAATGCCACCAACACCTAATTACCGACGGAGTAGGTCCGTCGGTAATTTGTCGGTTACACATATTACCGACAGAATTATTGACAGACCGCGCGTTTTCCAAAGTGCGTTAATTGTGCCTCTGAACTTGTCAGATTACCGACGGAATCACCGACGGACTACGAAAAATTTGGAGGGCTTTTAAAAATTCGGAGCGAAATTCGAAAAATACCGACAGAATTTTTACCTGTTACCGACGGAATTTTACCCTTTTACCGACGGAGGTGAAGTCCGTCGGTGATTCCGTCGGTAAAATTGACCTATAAGTTCCAGCCCCGCCGCTTCGCCTCATTTTTTCTTCTTCTCTCCGCCGCTTCGCTTCTCCTCCGTTTTTCACCTTAGATTTTTCATTTTTTTCACCTCAATCCTTAAACACTTTCACCTTTAATCTCTAGCAAGATTTGGTGTTGTAAATCTTCATTATATTAAAAGGTATGTGTTTTTTTTCTAATTTATTTTATTTTATTTTATTTTTAGTTGTTTTTATTTTTGTTGTGTTGGTGTTTTTTGTTGCAATGTAGATAAAGTTTTGAATTTGACACATTATTAAGGTATGTATATTTCGTTCCTTTTTTTTTTTTTGAATTTTTTGAATATTTTTTGGATTTGTTGAATATTTATGAATTTAATTGTTGAATAATTGAATTTAATTGTTGAATTTATTGAATATTTTTTGTTGTTGTGTTGTTAGAATTGTTATTAGTTAATTTAACTTAGAATTAGTTAAAGTTGAATATTTGAATATTTTTTGAATATTTTTTGCATTTGTTGAATATTTGTGAATTTAATTGTTGAATAATTGAATTTAATTGTTGAATTTATTGAATATTTTTTGTTGTTGTGTTGTTAGAATTGTTATTAGTTAATTTAACTTAGAATTAGTTAAAGTTGAATATTTGAATAATTTTTGAATTTGTTGAATATTTGTGAATTTAATTGTTGAATTTATTGAATATTTTTTGTTGTTGTGTTGTTAGAATTGTTATTAGTTAATTTAACTTAGAATTAGTTAAAGTTGAATATTTGAATATTTTTTGAATAATTTTTGAATTTGTTGAATATTTGTGAATTTAATTGTTGAATTTATTGAATATTTTTTGTTGTTGTGTTGTTAGAATTGTTATTAGTTAATTTAACTTAGAATTAGTTAAAGTTGAATATTTGAATATTTTTTGAATTTTTTGAATTATAATTGTTAATATTGAATTGTAATGATTAATTTGTTGAATTATAATTTGTTGAATTTATTGAATATATTTTTTGTCATATTTTTTATTGTTTTGAATTTATTGAATTGTAAGGATTAATAGTTGAATATGTTGGAATAATTAGTATAGATTGGTTCGATTGGTTGTGGCTATTGTTAATATTTGCAGGTTTGTGGATTTGGGTAGTATCCAGTATAGGGGAGGTGCTGCCGATTTTTTTTTAACTTTTGAATTTTATTATACAATTATTAATATAAAATTGTTTAGATGTGCAAAATGAAAACCAGAGCTGGTCGTCTAGTCGAATCAAGTTCGTCTAGCAGCGATGATGATGTTTCCTTAGGTGCCTCTCAAGAAGAGGCACCTACACCACCTGCGCCGTCAACCGATGCTACCTCTTCCAGCGATGTTTCACATCGCAGACGCGGCATGCCTTCGAAGCGGAATCAATTTACCCGCCAGTTCGAGGCACAGTGGAAGGACGATCTTTCAATGTAAGTTTGTTAATGTTTTAGTTTTTTTTATATAAAAAAAACAAATTTAAAACATAATTTATGAAGTAATCACAAATTAATTTCATTTCTTTTCAGGTTCACAAACATTGAGGCCGCCCGATTAATATCATCGGCGTTTAAAGCGTCGATGGAGATTCCATTGTTTCAATGGAGTCAGATATCCAGACATCCTGAATGGATGCCTCAAATCAATGCATGGTTTCGTAGATTTGAGGTTCGTGTTAATATATAATTTTCAGCTTATTTCTAATAAATTCAAGTTCTAATTGTAAATAATTTATTAACATTTTAAAAGATTATTTTTTTTATATACAGCATCGATTCTGCTGGGACGATGAACATGACAGTGTTGTGAGGAGGGTGTGGGAAAATCACGCGGCAATTAGGTAACATCGAAAACAATACGACTTTTTTTTACATAATTATTTATGTTTTGAAATGTAATTTTTTCGTGCGTGAATTAGGTTGCGTGATTTTTGGTATGACGCCCAGAAAAAAGCAAAAAAAACAGCGAGGGATAAGGGGTTACAAGGCTGGAACGATATTGCGGTTTGGAGGGATTTCAAACCAATATACATCCCGGAAGATATATGGCCGCACTATCTTCAGCACGTGACGTCTGAGCGGTTCACTCGACGCTCATAGTCCGGTGCCGGCAACCGGAATCGGCAAATTCATGGCTCGGTTACAACGCACACCGGCGGCTCCGTTCCGTTTGCTGCACATGCGAAACGGATGGTAAGATTAATTTAAATGAAATATATCGTTCAATTAATTTGTTGTTAATACATTTGTTTCATTATATATAGGCTACGTCTCTTGGACGTGAGCCGAGCCCTATGGAGCTGTTTGTGGAGACGCACGTGCGGAGTCATGACCGCCAAAAGGGGACGCAACAGTTCGTTGACAACCGTGCTCAACAGTTTGTGGTGTGTTTGTTCAACCATTTTATTTTATAAGTTATTATCATGTTTATTGAATTGAATATGATTATTTTTTTTTTCAGGAGACCTATAATAATCAGTTGAGGGAGAGATACGGGGATGATCCTTCAACCCATCCGGAATTCGATCCGGATTTGTGGATGGAGGCTGGATCGTCAGGTGGACCCGATAAAAATCGGGTTTACGGGCTCTCCAACACTACCACTGCCAAGTTGCGGTCAACCGGTACTGCTTCAACCGGTGGGAGCTCCCAATCTGTATCGAGCTCTCAATCTAAGGAGTTTGTGGTCTTGCAGCAAAGGTGCGACCACCTATCAGAGGCGTACACACAACTCAAAGAAGAGCAAAGATTGGCGAACGAACAACACAGATTGGCGGACGAACAACGCAGAGCAGAGTCTGAACAACAAAGAGCGGCCTATGAAGAGCTTCGTCAAATGGTCATGAACATGACACAAGGTGGAACATGTGCGCCTAATCCTTTTTGGCCGCCTAACCCCCACCCTCCTCCTCCTCCTCCTCCTCCTCCACCTTTATATTAATTGTTTTTTTTTTAAACACATTCATTTTGTAATGAATATTATTTAACTTTGAGTTTTTGTTGCTTAATATAAATTTTATTTGCATAATTGGTTTGTATTACTATTAATTTATATTATTTTTTCTAAATAATTAAAAAAAATTACACAGGGATTTACCGACGGAAAAAATCCGTCGGCATTGGACACCCATCATCGACATATTCACCGACGGAAATAATTCGTCGGCATTGGACAGTGTCTGCGGTATTCCATCCCATCACCGACAGAAATAATCCGTCGGTATAAAAATACCGACGAATTTACAGACGGATTTATTCGGTCGGTATGAAATATCACCGACACTTTTGCCGACGGATATAGTCCGTCGGTATTTACATAACACCGACGGAAAATATTTCGTCGGTATATTCCAAGCGGGAAACTTTTTTTTTTTGGCGCGCACGGTCCGTCGGTAAAACCGTCGGTAAATGTTTTTTTTGTATTACCGACCGATATAGCAACAGAATGTGGAATCACCGACAAAAGGTATTCCGACGGGAGTATTCCGTCGGTAATATAGTCGGTAAATACTTTACCGACGAACGTTCTATCACACACCGACGGAATATTTCCGTCGGTAAAACTGTGAAATCTTGTAGTGGAAAAGCGTATGTATGGCTTGATAGCTTCTATACTTGTTCTTCTATCTTTTATTGTTTTAGTGAGTGTGTGACATTAAGTGCAAAATGTTTTTTTTGGTTAAAATTATATCAAAGTAATATATGTTTTCAGATTTTTTTTTTATTTTTAACATCAACACATTAAAACTATCAAAAAAACTTTTAAAAATATCAATGTAATACTTTTTCAAGTTAAAAAATGATAAAAAGCACTCAAAAGCGAAAGCAGAAGTGCATTTAAACACACTATTATCTCATTATATTAAAAATCACCATGTATTTTACCTTTATTTTTAAAGAAAAAACACAATTTACATTTTAAAACAACTTAATTTTCTAATTTAAATGAAATGGTAATCTACTTTCATTCTAGTATAATATAATATAAATATCTACAAATCCTTAAAAACTCAAATAAAAATTTAACCTAGTGTTTTTAATCAATTTGTTGAAGCCAAAAAGGATATGTTTAAGACAACTTGGTGATTGTTCTTGTAGATTCATTTTTCAATCTTGGGTGGTTGTCAAACTTTTTTTAAAAAGGAATGGTTGGTGGGTTAGCTAAAAAAGTTATAAAGTGGTGACCTTCGACATGAGAGATGAGGGTAAGTTTCTAGGACATCTTCTCTTATTGGTTTTGTTGAAATCAATGATGTTTTTGCTGTTTGTAAATGGGGTTTGTGAGAATTTGTCTTTTATAGGTTTTAATTGATTTGTTTCTTTATAATCACACCTTTTGTCTTTCTAACAATCCCCACCACAACTCAATCACTTCATTAACAATGCAATCCTCCTTTAACAACCAAACCATTTTATCCTTTTGAATCACACATGCCCCAATCACTCACTGTCATAAATGAGTAGAGAAGAAGAAGAAGAATACGTTGGAAATTTGAATGTAAATATCATGATTGTTGCAAGTCAAACCTATGTTATGCATCATTTTGCTAAGCTAATTGTCTTATACACACCATTTTCACTAAACCTGCAACTCACCGTTTCACTCAACCTTTTGTGCACTATTTGGTAGTTGGTGTCACGCATCGTTTAGCTTTCTCTATAAATGGAATGAGAAGACAAAGCTAGTTATATCTTTTTTTCTTGGAAACAATACGAGCTGTTATATATGATAGTTGTAACAAAATAGAAAAGCATGGAAAAATGAACCCAAAATATGAGTAAATGAAAGAGTTGGATTAAGTGAATCTCTTTATAGCTCTTTCCCAATGTTTTCTGTTTACAACTTCTACTATTGATTTTTCCTAAGTTGAGTGTTGTGTGTATATGTGAAAACTTCATATAAATTTTAGTATTTCACTACATTGTTAATTGGTGATATATCCATTTCACTTGCAACAAGTGGTATCATAGTAGACCTTCCACAAACCCTAAGCATGGCATTTGACACTTAAGCAGCTGATCTAAAATGATTGGAGGATTCCTTTGATGTTGTGAAAAAGAAACCAGCCTGAAGCATAAGCATTTGGTTAATCTGTTGAAGGAACAAAGTTAGAAACTAGATTATACCATAAAAAGTTATGAAGCTCAGATTGGAGATATAAGGAACCTAATTGGGGGCATGGCACATCAGGTGAAGTTCATCTTACATAAGTTTTCTCAAACTCCAGGGAGTTCCAACTAAGAAAAAGACAAACATACTTTTATTCAATAAGAGTCAGATTATAAGGCAAGTCTTGTGAATGAAGAAAGAACTTATGCCTACAAGGTAAACATACCTAAATATCGCTTTCCAATATTTAAGGAAGAAGATGTGCATAAATGGCAAGATAAATGTGTATAGTATTTTAAGATAAAAGGGATTGAAGATTCTAAGAAACTGAAAATTGCATCTTATTACTTAGATGACATTGCTCTTTACTGACATCAAAATTTCATGAGGAGTTTAAGGGACCAAAAAGTGAGTTGGGAGGAGTATGTAAAAGCTATTTGTTATGGGTTTGAGGGTAGAAAGACCCTCTAAAAGAACTAATAGATTTGAAACAAATTTGGGAACAAGGCTGAGATTAGTGAGAAACAAGCCTTGGTGGTTTTTCTAGGAGTTTTTAAAGAAGAGATTAAAAACATAGTAAAGATGTTTGAATCCGAAACCCTCAATAATGCCTATAACCTATCAAGACTACAAGTTAACACCTTAGCTTATAGAAAGTCCTTAAGATATTCTAGCAAACTTTCAAACCCTATCAATAATCACTCTAATTCAGCCAGAAATACACTACCACTAAACACCACGAAGAATCTTTTCACCCCAAAAACTAGCTTACCTAAGCCTAATCTTACCAACTAGACAACTAATCTAACCCTAAACAACAAAAACCGTGTTAAGCATATCAAGTCCACCAAGAACTAGGAATTTAAAGAAGGGAGATTAAAAGGCTTATGTTTTTTGTGCGAGATGAAAAATTTGTTCATGGTCATAAATGTAAGAATAAGAGGTTGTGTTCCTTAAAATTATGGAAGAAGATGGTGAGGTTACTGAAGAGGATGATCAAGGAGAAGAGGTTAACACAAGGGAGGTTATGTTAGTTTAATATGTCATGTAGCCAATCGATTGGTTACATGTGGCATTATTATATTCATATAAATACATATTTATTATTAATAAAGGCTTTATTTATCTTTAATATTCATATAATATTAGATTAATGAATCTAATATTTGATTTATGAATCTAGAGTAAAGATAAAGTTCATAGGATAAAAATGTTTTGTAAAGGAAATTATAAAGTGATTATAATTATAAAATTCTTATTGCATCAAAGCATTATTTCTAAAATATTATTAGTCGATTCTCTCTTAGATACTGGACATTTATTAGAACCGTAGAGATTGGTATATATTATGTTCTTTCCTTTATGAAATAAAACAATTGTTCTTATAAGTTGGAGTATAACGTATACCTATAACTAATTTATAGGTGTTTGTCATAAGACATGTTTACTGAATGACTCGCATGACAATTCAATATAGAGATATCACATGTGTCTATGAAAAGGCTCATGTGACGGTTGTGTAAGTGATCCTTTAACTTGATATCACTAAGTTGTTTGATATAGGGAGTGTTATGTTTTGATTTTGTTACATGTTATCTTGGTAAAGGTAAAACATGGACAGACATTGGATATAACATAGACTATATGAAGGTATTTGAGTGATCAAGAGAGGATCCATCACCTTAGATAAATTAGAGAAAATGTTTCACATGTTCTCAAATAGTATTGATTATTAAATCATTACTCAAGGTGGAACGAGATTTGAAAGAGTTTCAAATCTTATTCAAATAATCAATGACTATAATGTTGCAAACAAATATGATTTAAAATGATAGACACAATTCATGCTAAAATGTCTAAATTGAAACATTATTGATGAAAGTGATACTAATTATACTAAGAAATCGATCATTGAAATATCAATTCAAACCATTTATGACTTTCCTAATATTTTAAGGATCATGACATATTGTTAGACGGTATACTTAATTTTGAAATATAAATTAATCAATTATTAAATTGATAATAAATTAAATTATTTAATTCTATTTATTTGGAATTATAATTTATATTTAGACCAACATATTAGGAATCTAATGGGTCACACACATTAAGAACCATTAATTATGAATTAAACTGGGATAATTAATTAAGTGTGACTTAATTGAAAATAATTTTAGAAATTAAGCATTAGGATGTATTTAATTCATGGATTGTAATTCTAGTCCTAGAATAATCAAATAGGGACTTGATTGATAAAATTTCTAAAATTATCCTTAAATAATATATGGATATTATTTAAAGAGCAAATAGATATTTTGTCATTTATAAGATTTTTAGAATTCCCTATAAATATAAAATTATACCTCTTATTTTGATGAGATTATTTGTTAGAAAGAAAACCTATGTAAGTTACAAAATAAAAAGCTAGCACTCTATACATAATAATCTCTCTCTTCTAAATAGGAATTTAGGAGATTTTTTTAGTAGTGGCTCATGTGGATTACAGTTGTATGCCAGACAATTGGATGACTTGTGATTTGCGACAACTTAGCCTTTAAGAAATTATTCAAAACCAAAAAAATATATATCTTCAAGTAATAAATCTCTAAACTTCTCTAGATCTATCTAACAGGGATCATAGGGACTCCCAAATAATTTTATTTTATTATTTCTACTATATGTATGATATTCAGGAACCTAACAAGTTATATCCTATATATCTTTGAATGCCTTAGAAAGAATCGTGAGGTTTCAAATCATGAAGGTTGCTGGTAAGATTAAGAAACAAACCTTGTATATTCTAGTTAACTCAAGAAGTACCCACAACTTCCTCAACACATTCATGGCTCTTAAACTATAGTGTAAGTTAACTACTATCAAGCCAATGATAATGCAAATTGTTAATGGGGAGAAAATGGTCTACAACTCAGTTTGCAAGAGACTCAGATGAAAAATGCAGGGAGTATGTTTTACGGAAAATGTTTTTATTATTGAGTTGTATAATTATAGCATGGTATTAGGTGTTCAATGGATGTCAATATTGGGGGGATATTTTGTGTAACTATAAGCATATGTGGATGTCTTTTAATTGAGAGGGATAAATAGAACTCCTCAAAAGAGAAAATCAAGTTAAATTTAAAACTATCAAGTTTGAACAACCAAGCTTCTTAGTGGAAAATCATAAACAAGAGGCAATATATCACCTATATAGTTTGAGAATCCTAGAGAAGCATAAACACTTCATTAGTTCAATGATAGCTCAGCTTCCTCAAAATCAAAACAATGATGTTATCCTACAGTCATTGCTGGAAACTTATCAGGATTTGTTCCAAGAACCAAAGGGGCTTCCACCCCTAAGAGCTCATGATCATGCTATTTTTGTCAAGCAGTGAATCTAAAAGCCTATAGATATTTAAGGCTACAAAAAAATGTGTTGAAGAATATAGTGATAAAGATGTTGGAAGGTGGCACTATCAAACCAAGTAACAGTCCATTTGCTTCCTTAGTGATTCTTGTCAAGAGAAGGACTCAACCTAGAGGTTTTGTGTAGACTACAGAGACTTGAACAAGCTCATTATAAAAGACAAATACTATATTTCAATGATGGAATAATTGTTAGAAGAACTAATGGATGTAGTTGTGTTCTCTGAGATTGACCTCGGGTCTGGATACTATCATATCATAATGGCACCAGGAGAGAAATTCAAGATAGCTTTTAGAACATACATTGGTCACTATAAGTTCCTAGCTATACCCTTTAGGCTAACAAAAGCCCTAGCTATGTTTTAGAGCTTAATAAATGAGATTTTTAAAGAACATTTAAAGAAATTCATTTTGGTGTTCTTTGATGATAATTTGGCGTGTTGGTACAAACACCTAAGAACTGTTTTTGAGTTAATAAGGGCACATCAATTGGTTATTAAGGCTAGTAAAAGTAATTTTTGCAGTGAGTAAGTTGAGTACTTAGGCCATATTATTTTTAAAAAAAGGGGTAGCTACTGACCCTCACAAAATACAAGCTATAGTTGATTAGCCATTACCAAATAACTTAAAGCAATTGAGTGATTTTTTGAAGGATGACAGGTTACTATATCAGGTTTATTAAAGGTTTTAGGGTCATTTGCAAGTCACTGACACAATTGTTAAGAAAGGATGCAATTGCATTGAATGAATAGGCTAAAAAGGCATTTAATCAGCTGAAAAAACTTATGAAAAATTCCCTAGTACTAACCTTATCTAACTTGAACAAAATATTTTATGGTAAAAACATATGCTTCTTTGATTGGAATGGGAATAGTTCTTATACAAGAAAGGCATATAATTAATTTATTAGTAATTCAATAGGTCTTAAACAACAAACTATGTTAGTATATGAGAGGTAGATGATAAATATCCTATGCAGTTACTAAGTGGAAGCATTATTTGTAAGGAAGGCACTTTAAAATCTGCATAGACCATACGAGTCTTAAGTATTTTCTACACCAGAAAATGGCCACCCTCATTCAACATCTATGGCTTATCAAACTCCTAGGATATGACTACGAGATAGAGTATAGAAAAGAAAAATAAAATATAGCAGTAAACACCTTTTCTAAGATCTCTAGCAAGGAACTTTATACATTGAATGTGTCTACCATCTTCACCAGTATTATGGAAGAAATCAGAAGATCGTGGGAAAAGGATTATTTTATGCAAGAAATCATTCAAGATATGAGAAGATCTATAGACTCACATCCCAGCTATACTTGGGTCAATGGTCACCTTAACAAGAAAAGAAAGGTGGTGGTAGGTCTGAATTGCAAAATAAATTGATCTTATTGTATCATTATATCATTGTATCAATGTTCAGTAATGAGGGCATTCTAGGATGACATTTACTTTTAAAAAGGTGGGAGGTTTATTTTATTGGAATGGGCAACAAAAGCATATTCAACAGTTTGTACATGAATACACCATTTGTCAAAAGAATAAATATGAGAATGTGGCTACTCCTGGACTCTTACAACCCTTACATATTCCATATGCTCCATTTATTTATACTAGTTTGGACTTTATAGAAGAATCAACATCTATAGTGAGTGACAAAGATCTAGTGTTTTATAGAAGATTTTGGAAGGAGATGTTCAGCATTCAAATGTCAACTTATTCTACTTTTCTGCTTACCATCCACATACTGATGGACAGACTGGGATAGTTAACAAATGCATTAAAAATTACTTAAAATGCATGACTAGAAATTATCCAAAACAGTGGGTGAGATGGTTATCTTTAGCATAATGGCGATACAACACCAATTTTCACTCTACTACTAAACTGACACGATATGACTGTATGAATTTCCTCCTCTAATACATATTCCTTATTTTCCTAAGAATTTTGTAGTAAAATCAGTTGATGAAGCATTAATTAGGAGAGAATACATGATTAAAAGGGTCAGGTTCACCTTCAATATGCACGAAAAAGAATGACATAATTAGCAAACCAATAGAGAAGTGAAATATGCTTTCCAGGAGGAGATTATGTATATTTAATGCTACAACCTTATAAGCAACAATCAATAATTTAGAGATCAATATAAAAAGTTAGCCGCTAAGTTCTTTGAGCCTTACCATGTGATTGACAAGATTGGCAATATGGCATACAAGCTAGAATTGTCATCCTCAATTATAACTCATCTCATCTTTCATGTGTCCTAGCTTAAGAAACACATGGGTAATCATGCGATGCAAATTGCCCTCCTAGTCTTTTCCCAAGCACCTGACCTCTACCCACAAACTATATTAGATAGACAAATTGCATAGAAAAAGAAAAAAGTTGTGATCCGAGTTCTAGTTCACTTGAAGGGACTACCACCATTTGATGCCACTTAGGAGTTCACATATGAATTGGCATCACATTTTCCATAGTTCAACCTTAAGAACAAGGAATTTTTCTTAGAAGAGAATTGTCATGAGTGACTAGAGAATAAGAAGAAGAATACGTTGGCAATTTGAATTTAAATATAATGACCATTGCAAGCTAAGCCTATGTTGCACACCATTTTACTAAGCTAATTGTCTCATGCGCTCTGTTTTGCTAAACCTATAACTCACCGTTTCACTGAGCCTTCTGTGCACTGTTTGGTAATTAGTGTTGCACACCGTTTAACTTTCTCAAGAACTAGAAAAAGAAAATAGTACATGGTATTTATTTCCTCTTTTCTTGGAAACAACACGAGTTGTTATATAAGGCAGTTGTAATGGAATGGAAAAGTATAGAAAAATAAACCTAAAAGATGAGTAAATGACAAAGTTGGATTCAGTTGAATCTCTCTAACTATTTCCCAATATTTTCTATTTAAATTTCTACTATTGATTTTTCCTTAATTAAATGGTATGAGTGTGAAATCTTCATTTAAATTCTAATATTCCATTGGATACATTGTTAATTAACAACAGTGATATTTGCAACACTTACTTGTCAATCTAATTAAGGAACCCAAAAGAAAATCTCAACATCAATGGGTTTATTATTAGTCAATAAAAAAGAGAAGTTAGACATAGATGAGCTATGAAAATGGGGAATAAAAGGGTGAAATGGGGGGAGATGAAGGGTGTGTTTGAGATTGTAGTAGAGGTGATGGTTTAAAGTGTTTTTCATTTATAAATACATCAAAATAAAGTTTTTTTATTTTTTAAAAATTATTTTAACATTAGTATATCAAAAAATTCTAAAAACATGAAAAAAAAATATTTTAAGCAAAAAAATCAAAATTCAAGAAAGCACGATTTGCACCGCATTTCTAACCAAGCTGAAAATCAAGGACAATGGTCAGAGCAGAGAATGGTTTAGAAACAACTTTGAAATAGGTTAAAGATTTGATGGGAAGTCTTGAAAGGATGACAGTTAGGGTTTCCTGGGGTAAAGTTTTGGTTTGTTGGGTTTGGATGGCCGGATTCTAGAGAGGAGAAAAGGGTGAGGATTAAATCGTAGAAGAAAAAATACTTTTCAAATGCCAACCTCTGCATTAAATCTTGTTGTGTGGTTGCTATTCAATAAGGAATGAATTATTACCAGGAATTTGGTGTTCTTTGAATCATCGAAAAGATAACAAGACACATGCAAAATCCTAATCCTTGCTAACCACTAATATTTGATTTTATAATGATATTTTTCACGTACACACAAACACATGTGCTTAGAGAGAGATTCTGCTTTCATTTTCATAGAAGAGAGGAAACAATTTGGTTAGTAGATACTTAATAAAATAATTCACATCTTTGAGCAGCAAAGTGCAAAACTCCTCTCATTTTTGTTCGTTTGGCAATGGGCCACGTAGTTTTACTCTGACCACCAAGTCTTTTGAGTGGCAGCCATTCCACGCGCAGTTTGCACTTTGCTGTAAATAAGTGGCTCTGCTAAGCAGACCAGACAAAGCCACACTGAGATATAAAGGCAACCTTCATAGCTGTGGAATGGGATACAATTCAGAAAAGAAAAATGGGACTCAGAACTCTTCCTTTGTCACCTTCACGGAACTGTTTCCCTCCACATGTTGGTGTAGCTCAGAACCTGTCTAACTATAGGCCTAACAAGAGCTTCAACTTCAAAATCTCAGCTAAAACAGAGAGTGGTAACGAGGAAGAGCCCAAGAAGAGCAAGCAATCTTTGTTTAGCAGTGTAGCTGAAGCTCTAGATTTCTCTCAAGTTCGGTCTGCCAAGGATGCCGAGCTTCTGGAGGAGGCTAGAGAAAACACCAGTTCTGGTGGCAGAATGACAAGGGAACAGGTATTGTAACATTTCTCACTCAAAATGCATTGCACGATACGCAGCTTGTAGTTGGTACAAGAGATTTAGTATTGGTTCATCGTAGATAGTTTGGATTTAATGAACAGTCCATGTTGTGTAGTGTATGGTGACTGGTTTCTAATTATCTGCAGTATGGTGCTCTTAGAAGAAAAATCGGAGGGACATACAAGGATTTCTTTAAATCCTACGTTGATGGTATGTTTCTTTTCATTTTGGAATTCATTTTTTTGTTCAGATTTTATCATCATATTTCTTCAAGGAGAATTGAACCAAACTGAGTAAAAGAATGCAAGAAGGTCACGGTTCTGCATCTGTTCTTGGTTCACTTTTTTCCACGCTTCAATTTCTTACCTGCACGCCAACAATTACCATTTTCATCACCAGAACTAATGCATGAAGTGCCTGCCACTCAAGATTAAAGAAAAATTTATAATTAAATCGGACAGATTATCAGCAATGGGGACTTTTTCTTTTTTCTGCAGATAACTATGTTAAATTATAGCTATGTTGCTGTGTGGACCTAAATTATGTGCTATATATATAATATCCTTTCATCTTCTTGCATCTTAAACGAAAACGGCTCTTGTATCTTAAATCACAACTCCAAACACCTCGTATGATAAATTACACTAAATCACTAATTTTATTTATATCATGAAATCAGTGGACGGGCAATATGTTGAAGAAGGCTGGGTCGACAAAACGTGCAAGGTCTGTAAGAAAGATACTAGCGGTGATCCAAGGCAGGTGGACAAGTTGGGAAGATATGTTCATGTAGAATGCATGGAGAAGGCCAACTCTGGAAACTTTTTCACCAGACTTTTCTCAGGATGAGAGGGGATGGTACTGAGTGAATTTTTCTTTCAATAGTTATGGATATTGCCTTGTATTATAGACTCATAATGAAGCAATTTATTTATATGTCTGAACCATCTTCCTCTTGGCTGTGAAGTGAGAATCAAATTTTCACATATCCCAATTAAAGAGACGCTTCATAATCATTGATGGTAAAAGTGAACCTAAATGTCATTATTTCTGTAGCAGCTGAGCTTTCATTCAAATGCAACAGAGAAGGGGGAGCATTCAAACAATTTTTGCTTGCTGTATATGATAATGCAGGGACTCCAAGCACTGCTAGCTAAAGGAAAAACTTGATCTCGCTGCTACGCGAGTATGTCGATGGGTTTGCCTAGTCCTAGCTGAATCATCAAATGAAGTTAAATATAAAGAAACTTTGATTTGTTTCCGCAGTCAGAATTGTGGAGTATACAAATACCTGCAAGCGCAGAATGCAACCTGTGAAGAACATGAATTGCTTGAGCAATAATATTGCATTTAAGAACATTACATTATGTTGCTCATTGTCTCTTGCATCAATTTGGCTCATATTTGCATCAATCTGTCGCTTCTCACTCTTTTTCACCATTGGAACAATCTTTGCAGGTTAGTAAAACTCCAGTAACTTGATCCTGTGAAATATTTAGTTCTGTGTGATTATGCAGCATGTGCTGTTATGCTATTATCCTGGTAGAGGCCTCTGCCTTCTCATATTCCACTCTCTGATGATAAAATGCAAGAAATGAGCTTCTAATTATGAGTTATTTCACAATGAACTAAATACGATTGAGCTCTGATTAAGTCTAATCTTCACAAATTTATTACTCCAAGCTGCCTGTTGAAAGCCTTGCCCGGCTCTCGGAGCCAATTGAGCCCCGCCATATTTTTGGTGTTGATTAGAAACCTGGACCAGAGGGCACTGGTCCACACTCAACAGCAATACTTTTAGTATAGTATAAATAGATCATTAGCGGTGCACCGTGGATTAGGTTAATTTTTTTTATCATAAAAAAAAAATGTTTAGATGACGGCCGCCATTTAAAAAAAAAAGAAAGAAAAATCTGAAACTACACTAAAGTTATTGATTTAAATTGATTCAATAAATTTGTTTAAATTAATAATATAATTTAAAAAATATGCATCAATAGTAAATAAAACAAATAAAAAAAATAGCAATAATTAACTTAAGAAAATAATACTCTAGAGAAGAATAAAGAAAAACCAATTAAAGACTTATCATCACTCTTTTTTTTGACACCACCTCACAACCAGGAAGAGCTCATTAAGACGTTTCTAACTCCATAACAAAGATTGTACAGCAACAGTGAAAGAGGTTTACACATGCTATCAGAGCAGCAACTCGAAGAGCAAACCAAAATAAATTTATCATAAAGTAAGCATCTCATAGTTATATTTAACTAATTAATTTAGTTTAATTCAAAAAACAAAATTCTTTTTGAAAAAAAAGTTCAATTTAAACATAAAATGACAAACAAAAAAAATCCAAGATGACCGTATCATTTTTAAAATTAGTGAAGATCCTATATAACACAAATAAAAAAAAAGGAGTCTGGTCTCTAATTAAATAAATATTAAAAAATAAAATTGAAAAAACTTGAGATTAAGAAAAGAAAAAACAAGCAAACCTAGGTAAATCTTCTAAACCTGGATTAATCTCTTGAACTTGTAAACTATGAAATCCTAAACTTGAACTCAATAAAAAACAAAAGAGCTTATTCCCTAACTAATTTAATTTTGAATGATAAAATTAAAAAAAAAATATATAGTTTTATAAATTATCTCAAATAAAACAAATAATAAATTTTGATAAGTTTAAGAAATTTTTTTCAAAGTAAAAAAAATAATAATAGCAGTAAAAAATGAGAATTAAATTTGATAGGTAAAAAACTAAAGGAGGATGAAACCGTTAAAAAATTATTTTAAAAATTATCTCAAATAAAACAAATAAAAAAAAATAGAGACCAAATATGATATATATAAAAAAAGTTGGAGGATGAAATTGAAAAAAAAAATCTAATTTTATAAATTATTTCAAATAAAACAAATAATAAACAAAAAAACATGGACTAAATCTAAATAAAAAATAAACTTAAAGGTTGCTTTGAGAAATTGAAGGGTCAAATACAGAAATCAAAGAGAAAAGAGAAAGGAAGAAAAAACAAATCGTTGGCATCAAACTGAATGTTCATTGGACATATTATCGCCCAAGGATGGTAGGGCCAACTAGACAATCTTAGTGTTGCCCCTATAAGTCATTGATTGGTTGTCGAATGACCATAGCGCAGGCACCTCCCACCTAACCATTTTGTAAAATAATATTTTATATTTATTAAAATATTAAATTTACCCTTAATAAACTTTGTTATAACAAAAAAACTATGTTGAAAATACATAAAATCCCCTGGATATTAGCTTAATATTTTTTTTATTTGAATGATAATTAAGCCATTTCATTGTGTTGAAAAAAAGGAGAAGAAAAATACTAAAAAGCCTTGAATTCCAGTTTAATATTTTTTATTTATTTTTAAGTGTAATTAAGTTATTTTACTATTATGAAAAAATCAATTTGTCTCAATCATTCTAATAATGATCAATGAATCATGTAGAAAAAGATCGTATTACCCTTATTAGTAAGTTATTTAATTTTGTTTGAGAATAGCAAAATGATGATTTCACTATCTCAATCTATAGATTCATGTCTTTGTTTATAATGAATGACCAAGACTTTTAGTTTTTTTATTTAATGCTAACACACTTACAGTTTCCTCAATTAAGCAATTTTATGGCCCCAATAAAAGTATGTTATGGAATGTTAGGTGACAATATACCATTACCAAAAACACATAATTTCAATGTGCAAATCTCATGGAATTTGATGGATGAGACTTGTGAACAAAATTCCTTAGCATTAGAAAGCTTTATGTCCGTCTAGAATCCAAGTTTTAGTTGGAGTAAAAAATGAGGAAAATGATGAACAATGTAACTCCTATACTGTAGCAAATTATTGGGCTTAGAGATTCATCGGGTCTTACCAGCCTGATATCCAGTTTTGATACATTGCAGTTGGAAATCAAGCTATCCCATTAAATTATACACAAGATATCATCCCAGTAATACAGAACTTGCACAATGTGTTAGTAGGATTGTAGGTGTTCTAATTAAACATAATGTGATTCGATAAATCACCTACATCCACTAAGCAATCAATATTTTTAGAGATTAAATAAAAGATATAAATATACATCCATGGAGGAAGATGATCATATCCACTCAACTTAATCCCCATTCTCTCTCACACACACTGCTACAAGGTTACAGGGGCTACTCCTCTTGCAGCTACTCTCTCTCGTCACATTTCTCTCTTATTTTATACTCATATTATTGCTTTTCATTGCCGCTTATTTATAGGCAAGATTAGCCAGCAAATGGAAGAGCATTCCAACTCATTTTCCTCTTCGATGGCACTAATTATTCCATTAAATTGGTTTGTTAGGTGAGTTGTTAATGGTGGGCTTGTTTTCTCTCTATTATCCTAATAAACTACCACTTGAAGCCCAAAAGGCACTACACTTGTCTTCTATCCTTGAAGACCTTTCGAAGCTCCACACGACTTCAGTTCTTATCATCATGGCTAACTCATGTTTGATCTAAGTTATTGTCACTCAACTAACTCCCATTTGATTTGAGTTATCATCATTTGGCTAACTCTCACTTGATTTCAGTGTTTCATTTAGCCTATGCTTATTATGTATTCTTGAGCATCATCTTGATTGCTTTTTCTTGACATCCTGGTGGGATCTCTCCATCAACATCAAGTTTGATCTCCACTTTCAAGTACGATAGTTATCATCTGAGTATCACAACTTGATTATGAGCTCTCACTCTTTCAAAAGTCTACTCATTTAAAAGTTGACGTCTACCCTTTATTCCACCCTAGAAATCGTGTCTTACTACTTTTTGAGTCTCTCACTCTTAGTCATAAAAGTACAACTAGCTCTCCACCTTTAACTATTGGGGTAACCCATTAAAGGTTTATCTACATATGTTTTTATACTATAAGTATTATAGTGCCATTTTCGAGCTTACCACTCTAACAAATTTCAACTTGTTTCTAGAACCTGCACATGTCTTCTGCTCATACCTAGCATTCGTGTCTTAATGCTCCATAAGTCATCCATTTATTGTCAAGAGAAAAAAATTTTCTACCTTATTAATCTTTAACATAGGGGCAATATCCATGAAAATCAATTTAGTGTTTTTCATAATACTCATCATAGTCATTCCATTGGATATCTATACATTTATCCACTCATATTTTACCGTAACATCAGCTATGGGGTGATCTAAACTTGGGCTTATATCATGGCCTTCATACCTTCTCTTAAGGTGTCTTTACTCATTGTCATGAGATAGCTGCAACCTTTTTTATTTAGAATGTCTCAAAATGGCTTCAAAATTATCTATCATTATGTGTACTTATAGGATAGATTGATGCCATTGTTTATATATAAAGATAAAGCTATGGTATGCTCCTCGCAATCTTTCATCTTAATTTCTATGTTTAAAGTTTATGCACTTTTCATTATCACACTTGCACCTGTTCACTCTGTATGCTAGATAATTTTATTTACATCAATTAGATATTTGGTGTCTTTACCTTTATCATATATGTTTACACCCCCTCAATTAAGCGCATATGCAATAGCTCATCTTTATATCCTTACATCATAAAAAAAGTCTTTGTTATTGTCTTCATCAATAACATAAAGTCTTTTCATTGATGTATTGTTTTACAACCTTATTACAGTCTCTACTCTTGAGCTTTATTAGGACCACTTCAACTTATTTCACTTCTTGTCTCATTACATCACCACATTGGATTCTATGGGTACTCTTACATAATCTTCATATGCCCTTATGTAATTTTTGTTCAATTGGTTTCTCTATATTCCTTGTTTATGCTTGACATTATCTTATCATGTCACAACACATGTTCCAATTAAAATAGTGTATCAATTTTTATCTTTATCTTGTTATATTTCTCTTCCATTATCAATTAATCTCTTTTGTTCTACCCTCGAGAAATCACAATCATTGAATCAAGCTTTTCTAAAGAAATCTCTTACTCCATCAGATCCTTGAACATGAGGAACCCAATTGTTCTTTTATGTCATCATCTTACTAGTTTTCAACTATTTCATTACAAACTACTACATATATCCAAATAGTATTGTATGGGTAATCTTTCAACTAAGTAAGTTTCTAAGAAAGATTAGAAGGGTCACACTGATCCCATTTAAAACTCAATCTCCTAGACAGAACTTTATAAATCATATTTATTGATCATATTATTTTTCTATATATATAACCATTTGCTAGCTCTGTTGCAACTTTCCTTTATAAATGATCTGGAATATCTTGGTTATCTACCTTATTTCTCAACATTTAATGAGACTACCAGTACTTTAAATTTGTCAACATTGATCTTCATTATTTTCCACTTAATAATGATCAGGTGTTTAGAATATCTTACTTTTGCCTTCCTTAAAGGCAAATAAAATTCCCCATTTAGCAATTCAACACACATAATTGGGCTAACATGTATGACTTTTCCTTCTTCATCCCCTTCGACCATCACAATGATCTTTAGATGTCTTCTCATTAAGTAACCTCTCTTATTAAATCACTATTACCACTCTAGTTTAAGTCTCAACAATCAGACCATGCCATTGCATATGAAACAATCAAATTAGCTAGAAACAAGTTTGAAATCATCCAAATCACATTCAAAACAACTAAGACTTGATTAAAACAATTATGTTCTAATGGATGGCCCAGATTTAATCACAAATCTAGTTATATGTAGGATTGGATCTTATCCCTCAGCTCACGGATTGGCTTTTAGCTTGTTAATATGGTTGATGGGATCTACTTTGTTGACATGTCAGCCAGCTAAAGGGTTCGTTAGCACATGTGTTTATTGTCCTATCCACCCTAAGTTGCAAAATGTTAAAAAAAATAAATCTAACAACTTAAGTTTTTGAGTTGAAATAATCTAAATATCAAATAGTTGAGAATCTCAATCTCACCATCTCAATAAATTAATAAAATTAAGTACAATATAGTAGTGATTTTTTTAAATAAGGTTGTTTTTATGACAAGTATAGTTATTTTTACAACCTCGAGTGATATTACATTAGACTATGTGTTGTTCACTCCTAGTAATGTTGTCGTACCTGAAAGCAACTTGAATTATTTCAACTTGTTTGATATCATACTTGATGCATTACATTAGACTATGTTTAATAATAAAAGGAAGACAGGAGCAGCTTCATATAAAAATCTTAAAATGAAACTTGCTTAACTTTGTTTAAGCTTACCAAATGGAGAAACAGTTTCTTAAAAAAAGAAAAATTCAAGGATATAATTTAACAAATTTGTTAGCAATTGTGTTTTTTGAAAAAAAAAATTAATTTTAAAATTAATTAATTTTATGTTTTTTAAATTATTTTAATGTGCTGATATTAAAATTTAATTTAAAAAATTATTATTTTGATATATTTTCAAATAAAAAGTACTTTGAAAAATAATATCTACCATATTTTTCAAATAGATTCTTAAAAAGTATTTAGAAGTGTGATAGTTGTTTCTTTTAAAAGTATTTTTTACTTAGAAATACATTAAAATAATATCAATATATCAAAACAATTTTAAAAAATATAAAAAAAAAAATATTAGAACACAATGCCACAAATGAGATAAAAGGAATTTTTGGCACTTGATGTCCATAAATACATGGACTTGTTTGTGACAAGAATAATAAATTAAGGGGTGTTCTGTCTATCAGAAATTGCAAACGATGAGGAATTACTTAGGTCATCAACGATGACAATACTTAATAAGTAATAAAAAAAATATTAGTGCCCCGCCTGACCCGATTCACCCCAACCAGAAGTGGAGGCTCCGCCAAAAACCATCTCTGCTGGTCGCCACCGTTTCCCCTTTTTTAGTGGTCTGTCTACAGAGATTGAATTGTGAGATTATGGGGAAAGCTTCAAGGGATAAAAGGGTATGGTATACTTGAGTTTGGTTACAAGTTGATTTTGTCTTGCTAGTTATATACATTTGTCATTGGAGAAAACTAACAAGAAAATAAAATTTGTAGGATATATACTATAGAAAAGCAAAAGAAGAAGGTTGGCGTGCTCGAAGTGCCTTTAAGCTCATTCAGATAGATGAGGAATTCAATATTTTTGAAGGTGTGCTCATTGTTTTTTCAATACTTGTTTACGGGAAACAGTTTTAAGCCATTTTTTTTATTTTGTTGGTTCTTTTTTTGTTTGTAGGAGTGAAGCGTGTGGTGGATTTATGTGCTGCACCTGGTAGCTGGAGTCAGGTATTTATATTTGATTTGAATAATAGTTATGATAATACCATTAACCTTCTGGTTGTGCGCTAAAATCTACTTAATTTTAGGTGCTAAAGATGTTCATCATTAGCATGTTAGGGCTGTTTGCTGTTGATATGCCTTAACAGCAGGCCTTGCATTTACCTTATATGCTGTTCTTCTTTGAATTTCCTGGCTAGCTTGTGATGTACACACTCCCCTTCTGCAGGTTTTGAGCCGTAAACTATATTTACCAGCAAAACTTTCACCTGATTCAAGGTACGTGATCTTTTAATTTATGTGTTTTCTTGCATTCATTATTATTTAATCTTTTTTTATTTAGTTAAAATTAAAATTATAGCAGTAAGTTGTCTTTTTTTATAAGAACTTCATTTTCCCATATATGCATTAACATGATGGTAGCTTTCGTGTACTAAAGATTCTATTAAGTTCTTATTATATGTGGATGGAAGTAATGATCCTACTGGGGCCAGAGGTTCATTATGTGTGTCGCCTTCAATCTGTTTTGATTCAGTATGGCATGTAAAACCCACTTCCAATTGGATGTGTTACAACTGTATTGTAGTTTTGATTACCGTATGTTTTTTCTTTGATAACTTGTCTAGATACAACTACTGAGGCATGTTTCTTAAGTTACAGAGTACTGACTTTGACTTCCATTTATTCCCTGCTCACGAATGCTTGTGATGGAATATGCTCAGCAGACACCCTCCATTGGAAAAACCTTGTTAGAAACAAAAAAGTTGTTTGTGGCTTTTATATACTTTGAAGTTTTATTCATTCTAAGCCTGTATTCTTGGGTTATTAACGTCTCTTGTGTGCACAATCTCATCATATATAATAAATATTGAAGCAGAAATAATTCTTGTTAAAAGAAAGAAATAAAGAAACGGAAATCAAAATTGAAATTAATTCTTCCTGCTTTCTGCATTCTTATTGAAACAATAACTTTCTGCATCATGATTCGCAGGGATAATGATCTTCCTCTTATTGTGGCCATTGATTTGCAACCTATGGCTCCCATTGAAGGTGTTATCCAAGTGCAGGGTGATATTACCAATGCCCGAACTGCTGAAGTGGTGAGGATGGTTTTTAACCTCAAATTCTCCATCATGTTTATCTTATGTGGTAGAGTGATGGTGTTCATGGCTTCCTCAGAATAATTCATTCTCATTATAAAGAAAAGCATGTCCAGAAGTTTTTTTTTCTAATTAAGCATTAGAAATTATCTTGGAATTCGTATTTCTGATTGTTAGCAAAAGTTGGTGGCAAACTCCATTTACTAATCTTGTAATTAGCATGTGGAGCTACTACCATGTTTCTCCATTGAAGAGAATTTTCTGAATGAATGCTTAGATGGGCATTGTAAATGCTAAAAGAAGTTGGGCGTATCCACTACAAATGGAGTAGAATGGCCATTCTTTTCATATTTGTTTTGCAAGCCATCCTTAAGTAGATGGATCCATACATTTCTTTTCAACTTCCATCTATTGTTTTGGTCCCCTTCAGGTGAGTGCAGGAATGCTTGTGCATGTAAATGTGCGTGTACATATAACCATGGATGTGTCTGGCTTTCTATGCACATCACTGTACCTAGTGTTTATTTTTGTTTCACACTAGATAGCTAATTCTTCAAAGGATCTTTACTGACTCTTTTACAGGTCATTAGACATTTTGATGGCAGCAAGGCTGACTTGGTTGTGTGTGATGGTGCCCCTGATGGTAAATAACCTTCTGGCCCTGCACTAACTTTGTATTGTATTATAATCCCCTTAGTTGCTAAATTATTGGTGATAAGCTTCTTACAGTTTTTCAAATTAGTTTTATTTTGTGCTAATTTGTAGTTACCGGACTCCATGACATGGATGAATTTGTTCAGTCTCAACTCATACTAGCGGTAAGAGCTGTTCTTGTTATGCTCATTTGTAGTTATTAAGGATGTCAAGAACCCTACAAAATCAAACCTTGATATACATATGATCTTTTACAGTAAAGTGGCAACCCTTTATAAATATTCCAAATCATTTTGGGAAATCTCATATCTTTTAGTCCATATCTGATTTTAGTGTCAAGTACTAGATCTTTTACATGAACTAACTTGTATAAATTGGCCATTTGTTTTTGGGATCTGAATATATTAGTGAGCCATCTTAACCATACTTGATTCAAGAGGTGATTTCACTCAACTCTTGAAAGTCATGAGAAATCAGATGACAAGGAGCTAAAAGTTGGAAACTGTGAATCAATTACGGTTTTTCTTGATTTGGAACTGTACTTGATTTGGCATGCAATTAAGCAAAAACATGATAAAGCTTAATCATGAAGATATGTCGGTGTTCATAAAGCATGACATGGCTAGCATGGTGTCTTTTAAATTTACTTTGAAAGAATGTGCTTTATAATGATTGAACACTCAAAAGCATTGGCCTAATGTCAGGCCAGTCAGCTTTGGTTTAAGAAATGTTATCTGGTTTTGTAATTTTTCATTTCACAAGTATCCTAAACCTTTTTTTCCTTGTACTGACACTGAAAGCCTATATATTATTTGAACCTTAACCAGTCTGAACAGAACTTAGGACTATATTTTGTTTGATTCAGTTTTTCTTGATAGTTGCTACTAAGGGAACCCTCTGAGTTCTTAATTATCATAGAAATCAGTCAAAACCCAACCAAGTTGCACCTCTGCAATTAAAATCCTCTTTGCTTTCTTCAGCTACTGTGGAGAAAATAATGGAAAATTAAACTGTCTTGACTTGGCAGGTGCTTACAATCGTAGGACAATAGAGTTCATTCAAGTGTTTCAAATCCTCATCATAACAGTTATTCTAACTCAGCTACTATCATTCATCTGCTTTTTTATCTCATTCTTTTGCTAATGTTTGGTCTGTTTGCACTGTCACTATTCCTGCATGTGAAACCAGGTCCTTTACGTGATTGCTTGCTGGCTTTTGCATCTGTAGATGTTTCTGAATATTGGTGAAGTTTGTATTAGAATGATTGTGGCTGGATTACCTTTCTGCAGGGTTTAACAATTGTCACACATGTACTCAAAGAAGGTGGAAAATTTATTGCGAAGATATTTCGTGGAAAAGATACAAGTCTTCTGTATTGCCAGGTGAATAAAATGCTGTTCTTAAATGTACCAAATTTTTAAGAATAAGCTCATGAGATCTGATAAAGTTACAAAAAAATGAACCCTCAACACTCAAGTTGAAAGTTTGGTTCTGCTAGTACTTTTATTTCCTCATACTGTACTGAAATTCTCATTATGTGAGAATAAGGTTGCAGTTGACAAGATGAGTTTTCCATTAAGATAGAAAAACATTGCTTGATTTTAGATGATAAATAAACAAAAGCAATGATGGTAGACCCGTCAAACCAAACCTAGAACTAAGTCTCCTGGATTAATTTGAGATAAAATGCAAGTAGGCTCTTTAAAATCGGGTCACATATCCCCTGAGTCAAAATAAAGTGCTTGTAGTCGTATAAAGATGGAGACATTTTTCACTTTATTCATTTGGTTTATATGCTTGTTCCTTATAAATGTCCAAGAATGTAGTTATTGTTTGCTTACTTGGAATTTTTGTATTTTCTTCCCTGTTTCAGCTCAAATTATTTTTTCCTGTGGTGACTTTTGCCAAGCCAAAAAGTAGCCGCAATTCCAGCATAGGTAAGTACCTTTGTTGACTGTTGTGCCACTCGCTAGTTTGTTTTTTTCTGTATCTTTTAAATGTCTTAGCTGAAGTAATTCAAGAGCATATCTTGTCAGAATATCAATTTTACCACACCCAGTACCGTAAAAAATCCATTTCCTGGCATTGATCAGTACTGTAACTCTAATAACCGAGGAATTCCTGCTACTGTTAGAGTGGATTTTCTTTCTTAGGGAGAAAAAAACAGATAAAACATAAACAAAATGTGCTGAGAATGCCTTAATGGAATAGCAACCCCACCCAAGTGGAACATCAACCTCATCTGGGTAGAGGTGAATCCTGCCACAGATTTGACCCATGATGGGCATGAAAACCAGTGGATGATCCCAAGTGCCATCCACCAGGCTGCATGACTAGTTTATGCATTATACCTTAAGATAGTATTAAATTGTTTCCCTTCCCTTTCCTTGCAGAGGCATTTGCAGTTTGTGAGAATTACTCTCCTCCTGAGGGATTTGATCCGAAACACTTGCATCGCCTTTTGGAAAAGGTGGGAAGCCCCTCTGGTGCAGATGACCTAGGTAATGTAATATTTTTTGTTTTTCAGATACATGTGTGTCTGTATGTTTAGATTCTGTTATTGACATGCTAGAGTGCATTATTTGGCACAGGTTTTGGTGCATCAACTCCTGGCACGTCATTTTACATTTTTTTTCCCACTAAAGAATCATCTCTCTGTTGATCACTCTTTAACTTTTGAGATTGATAACCAACCACAATCCCCCAGCCTTGTACATATATTGTTTTTTTGTTTCCTTCTGCAATGACACAAGCTGCACACAACTATTGAAATCAAAACTTGTTCGTGTCATTGTAAGTCTTCTTGACCATATACTAGATGATTAGCCAACCAAAATTTTTAGATCAGGCGTTGACATTTAATTGCAATCGTTGAGGGCAGTAGATTATGGGGGCAGAGAATGAACGAAAAATTATTCATATAATGGCTTTGCATGAAACCAGTTTGGTATCTGATCATATGATAATATTTAATAGAATGGCTGTTGTGTTGCTTAATGGAAGTTTCAAAATTGTGGCAGTGGGACTTGTGCGAAGATATCTTGTTTACATGGTGTTATTTCTTCACTCGTATTTTGTTTTTTTGAGATGACAGATTGCAGTAGCGGGTGGTTAGAAGGGGCAAGTAAGGTGTATATTCCATTTCTAGCTTGCGGGGACCTTAGTGGGTATGACTCTGACCGATCATATCCACTACCAAAAGATGCCGATGGCACTTATCAGAGCTTGGATCCTGTACAACCCCCAATCGCCCCTCCTTATAAAAGAGCCCTTGAAATGAAGAAAGCTTCTAGTCATGGTGTAAAAGAGCTTGAAAAGCTCTCTTTGGATTCTTGATTGTGCGAAGCTTTTTCCTTTTTTTCCACAAACTAGGAATGGTTAGCTTTGTTATACGGACCTGTCACTAGATGGCATAATTGCAATCACTTGTCTTCGACATTCTGGTCAATTTTTCTTTCAAATTGTTAGCCCATCTTGGCTTACATGTATGTATACATCTTTATCTGGAGAATGCATACGAGCCAGCGTCAAGAACAATGATGGTTTTTGAAGACCTTGTTTGGCTGTGGAGCCATTGCTGCTAGCTTGCTGATGGAAATCTGTCGTGTGATCTAGTATTCGAGTAGCGCACATTGTAAGGAGAGTTTACTGGTCGAGCAGGCCTTTATTGTAGGGGCTTTTTTTATCGGCAAGCAATGCACTTTGGAACTGAATTGTTTATTATTTAACTATGTTTTATAGCATTCGTTTAACCTTGGTTAAACTACCAAACCCTATATTCAAGTCATAAGACTGAATAACCTCACATAAAGCAAACTAAAATAAATTATAAAATTTAATTCTCAATAACCTCACATAAAGCAAACTAAAATAAATTATAAAATTTAATTCTCAATCAACCCAAGTGATGAATGATGAAATTGAAGGGGAAAAATAATCACAAAAAAGAATTAAAAAATATCATGAGTCAACTAGGTTAACCATCATAACTCATGACTTAGGTCAAGAGATTGAAAAAAAGACAACGATGAAATTGAAAAAAAAAAATTAAAAAAAGAATAAAAAAATATTCAAGTCAGTTTGGTTTAACCTGCTAAACCCTTGATTTGGATCATGAAATTGAAATAGCCTTATAAAAACAAACTAAAATAAATTACGAAACTTAATATTCTTAATCAACCCGAATGATGAAAGATGAAATTAAAAAAAATAACAATTACAAAATAGGATAAAAAAATACTTTAGTCAACGGGGTTAATCAGTAAAATTCATGACTTGGATTGTGAGATTAAGATAACGTTGTAGAAAGCAAACAAAAAAAATTATGAAGTTTATTTTACATTATGTTATATTTAGGGGTGAGCAAAAAAATAAAAAAACTGATTAAACCGAGAAAACCAGAAAATAAATAATAAAAAAAACTGAACCGTGAAAAAAACCGATTAGACTTTTTAAAAAACCAACCGGTTTGGTTTTATAAGCCTAAAACCCAAAAAACTAAATCGAACCTGAACCGAAAAAATCCCAAAAAATACTTGAAAAAAACGAGTCAAATCAGGAAAATATGCCAAATCAGAACCGGTTTTTGCTCTAAAGTAAACTGAATAGAACCAAACTAAAACTAGTTGGTTTGAACCGATTTGGTTTTTTTTTTAAAAAAACTAATTTTATTTTTTTAAATAAAAACCGAATTAAATTAAAAATAATAACCCCTAATTATATTATTAGTTGTCTTCTGCTGCCGGTTATTGGACATCTCTTTTTCATGAGGTACATCCTCATCTCATATGACACAAGTACTTTATGTTTTGGTATCTCTTTCAAACATAGTTATTCTAGCACACAACTTGTTGACAAAAACACAAACAAAAAAACAATAATATAAAAAGCTAAAATTAAAGCAGAATAGAATTGTCATACACAACTTTAACTTATAATTTTTTTTGTGAGAATATAAATTTGATATATTCTATCCAAATACAAGCTAAATATCTTTATTTATATTAATACTAGGTGTTATGAAATTATTTTAGAGATTTTTAAACTAAAAAGAAAAAAATAAAAATAAAATTACTAATATGAAAAAGATAGACAGCTGCCCTTGATGATGATTATTGGTTGTTAGCAGCAGATCAGAAGTTGTCTTGATTGCCTATATATAGTTTGGGTTTGGTGGAGTGTTCTCACGTCAAAGAATGACACAACATTATGAAACTTTAATAAGACTACTCCTCTAGTCCTTTAATTTTGACTTTTTAGGATCAGTCAAAAATCACTTTGAAGTGTATGATCCAATGTACTATTTTTTATTTTTTTTTATATAAAAAAAATCCCTACCCAGAAACCCACAAAACCCTCTTAATTCCTTTACAAATTAACCTCCAAAAAAAAAAAAAAAATTCAAGATTCTGCCTCTCTAATTTTGTCCAAGGCCTAATCCGCGTGTATGCCTAAACATTCTTTTTTTTAAAAAAAAAGAATTTTAGTCTAATCTAATTACCTAGTTAATAAAAATTAAATATCATTGTAATTTTTTTCACAAGACATCATAGTTAATAATATATATGTTTAAATATAAATATAAAGGTGAAAATAGTGGGCTCGAGATTGCTTTCCCTAGCGAAGACAAAATTAAACTAAAAAAAAAAAAAAAAAAAACAAAGAAAGGAAAGAAGAAAGCGCGGGGGGGAGCTAGGGCTAGCGTGTCTGTAGTCCTAACATAATGGCGGGAAAAAACCCACCCCTAAAGAATTGGCGGGAAAATCTCGTTATTATCATCATTTAGCGCGCGAAGCCAGTATCACACTCCACAGATCTGAAACTAAAAACACAAAATTCAGATCAGAAAATGGTGGGACCGATGTACGATTTCGTCGCAAACCCTCTCGGAGCCGTCCGATTAACATTTGACAAGACAATCGGGTCCGGATCAGACCCGTCCTCCTTCGATGGCAAAGATTGGGGCGCCGTCGACCTCTTCCGCCACTTCCTCTTCGACCAAGCCCGCCTCTCCCAGGTAAATAAACACAACCATAACTTTTCAAATCCCTAAAATTCGAGTTTAAATTATAATTACGTTGTTGGTAATTAAATGTTTAATTAATACGTGTTAACCAGTAGTAATTCGATAATGTAGGTTCCAATTCTTAATGGTGCAACAATAAATTGGATTAAACCGAACACTCTAGTTCGGTTTCGGGGAATGATACAAGACATGATGGGAAATGAATTATATGTTGGTGCTTATAAGGTATAAATTGTTTTCTTTTTAATCTCTACGATGTGATCATGTTGTGCTGTATTTTTTTGAAATTGGTGAAGTAGTTTGTGTTTGTGCGTCGTGTTTTTGAAGGATGGTTCAGTTTGGAGGACTAACAAATTCATGGATATCTCTCAATGCCCCGTGGAACTTAACTCGCCTGATATGCGTCTCTGGGAGCGTCGTTTATTGTACTGTGTTCCGGTAAGTTTCCTACACATCATTTTCCCTGCATTTTCTGTCCCGAGCTTCATTTTGTTAGAGTAGCACATGGATGTGTTGATTAGTTATATACATATATTTTTAATGAGAACTCAACAGTGCTTCTGCGTGGAATTGTAAGCTTACTTGATGATTGGACTGTTCTGAGGTCTTCTTTTGCTGGCTTTCTTTAGGTTCCGGGATTAAATTCGTGGGCTGAATCTACTTCTGAGGGAGCGGTAAATATGTGCATGGATTCGACTTCTGAACAAAGAGATAAGCGTAGGAGAATGGACATTGAAGCTGTGGATCACAATGATTTTCCGGTAATTCCTATCTCTAATTCATGTCCTCTTTTTTTACTTAGACAAAGTTTTGTCCAAGTGGTAGAAAATCTGACAATTGGTATTTAGTGAAAGGTAGTTTCGATAGTTTCCAGTTTGTTCATCTACTTCCATTAACTTTACACCAGTTTGTTCAATGTAGATTATTTTCATCTCAGCTGTAGCATTCTTATTATGATGATTAACTCTACCATTGACGCTGGATTAGATTTTTGAGCCACAATGTGATAGTCACTACTTGATTGATCGTAGTAGTCCTTTGTGTAAGAATTCTGAAAGTGAAACCTGTGTTTTGAAGGTGTGTCCTTATTATGTTATCTTGAACATCCTTGTTGAATGACAGGTCTCAGGTGATGAATCTGAAGATTCTCCTAGTGCGAAAAGGATGGTTAGTGTAACACTCTCTGCCTCTTTGTTTTATCTTTGTAGATAAGAAATATGATTGTTTGCATTTCATGAGTGAGAAAGGAAAAACGATGATTTTGAATTCAATGTTTAATAAAATCTAATTTAGTTTGTTTTAGTTTCAAATTTTAGTGCAACAAAACAGACTTTGAGAATTATATGCTTGCTCAGAAAAAAATGTATTCTATATTGATTTGAATTTATTGAGTTTTAGAGTGTGGCTTGTTCATCTGATTTTGTTCGCCATCATTCTCTCCAAAGCATTATGCTGTTACGTCATAGTTTGCCCATTGCTTTGCATCAGTGTCAAATGAACACGGTAATCAATTAATTACTGGCAAATATTAAATTTTGATGAGATCTAAAGCCTTGTGTTCTGAAGGATAAAATGCAAAAAAATAAGCATGAGTTTTTCTCTAGATTTTCAGTGTGGGGCCTCCCAGGCTTAACAAGATTCTAAACTCAGTTTTCTGTAATTCAGTAGATTATAGTCTTGCATTTACAATCTGTTGAGTTTGTTTGCAAAAGATCACTCTTTCTGAGGGATAGATCCAAATCATTAAATAATACGCACTTTGCTATGTACTACTGAATTCAGAGTTAAGAGTTGCTGACATTTTTTTCCCTTTGCTAGAGAGAGGATCCTTCATCTTCACAGTACCTGGGTCCTAAAAATGAAGGGCCTTGTTCAAGCCATGTTATTCTCCCAGACGTTGATAGAGATTCTCTTCCTTGTCTAGTAAAGGTATAGTTGCCATATTATTTTCAAACTATGGTGTATCTATAAAGTATGATGAAAGGTGCTATGTTTTTATTTTTCATTTTTTTGTGTGCAGATATATGATTCTCCAGAGTCTGAGTTGAAGCTAAATGATGTTTTTGAATTTGTCGGGGTCCTCACTTTTGATTCTGAGCTTCCATCAGAGAAGGTTGATCAGGATGAGTTCTCTAATGGTCTTTGTGATGACGTGTCTGTCAATTTGCCACCAAACAAGGTATTGACTCCTGTTGATCTGACTAGCTTGCTTTTCTGTATCTACCAACATTCTAATACTAGCAGACATTAGAATTTGATGATGCTGCAATAAATTCTCATTAACAAACTGATGTTTTTTTTATCCAATCTCATAGAATAGTTATTGATTCTGACTACTTCACATGTTACAGACACTTCCATGAGATACCATGTGTGGTGCTTAAGTAATTTATCATTTTGTTGCCAAATTTCTTGTCGAAACTGTTCTATTTGTTGTCTCGACATGATGTCTGATTTGCAACATGTAGTTACATTAGTTCCCTTCTTTTTTTGGTGCAGGTGCCACGCCTCCATTGTGTTATTCATAGGAAACTCACAGCCTATGACTTTCTGCAGAACTCCCCTCCGACAGAGGTGATTTATATAGAACTTGCTCCCATTTGATTGATTGATATAATTGTCTATATGCTTTTTTTCTGTTGTACTTAATGGGATTCTTGTGTATTTCTAATCATACTATATCATACCTATTGTAGACATGTTCTGAACCATGCTTGTCTTTGATCCTACAGCCAAAACCCCATTTAGTCAAAGAGGCAAGGGAAGCACTGTTGAGGCATCTCACATCTATTCTTGGCAATGATGGGGTAGCAGCTCATTTCATGTTGTTGCATCTTCTGTCTAGGGTAAATGATTTTCTTTCATTCTCACGGTTTCAGTTATAGTTCATCCATGACTCTACTTCTTTAGTGTATTCCATATCTTTTGTGGACCTATTCTCTTCCCACATCTGGTAATTCTGGCCTGTAAAGTAATAAGTTTTCTTAAGCAGGTACATGCCAGAGCAGATAATGTTGCTGTTGGGAAGCTTTCTTTGAACCTTACTTGTATTAGCAAAGAGACCGCATCTGTATTTGGCACTAAACTAAGTATTGTCATCAAGAATCTTCTTCCCTTCACAAAATGCATACCCCTGACCGTGGAATATCTCAACTCGGCTTCTCTTGCTCCCAAAAAGGATTATCAAATAAATAGGTAGTGAATTTGTAAATTTTGCTACTGCAAATCAGTTGTCCTTTCTGTAGCATGTTATATTGGAACCACCAATGTCTGGATAGTGCTTGACAGTCTAACTTGCTTGATGTTTCAGGCTGATACCTGGAGTTCTACAGCTAGCTGAGGGCTCACACTTAATTTTTGATGAGACATGTTTGGAAACAGGAACCCTCAATTCTGCTGGGGTTGAGAACGCAAGGTTGCTAAAAGCCCTGACAGAGTTGCAAAAGGTGATGCTCATTCGTGAAGTGTCCTCTTTAGTAGATAGTTAATTGGATTGGAATGTTCTGTTTGATCATTTGTGCCCTTCTCCTAGGAGGGTGACTTCCTGTTGTAGTCATTTCTTTGAATTAAAAAGGCCTACACTTAATATTATAGTTTGACACAGGTCTAGTCTCGAATCACTTGCTCGTCATTGGGAGTAATGAGGTTACTCACTATCAAGAAATTGTTTGTCTCAGGTTGAGTATGATTTTAAGTATTACAAGATGGAGATGATGGCTGATGTCCAAATGCTAATATTGTCAGAAGGGAAATCAAACATCATGCCAGCTGATATAATTATGCCATTCCAGCCTTCTTCGGCAGGTCCCTCAGATGTTGTGCCTACAGAAGTCCTGGAAGCTTGGAGATGGTACTTGGCTACTGTTAGATCCATGCCTCATTTGATCTCTCCAGAAATGCAGAAGGTATGTGCTAGATTCATTTTGTAACTTGCATTGCTAGCATGATGGTGCTAGTTTTTGCCTACACTTGGTGCTTCCTATTTCAAGGGCATGCTTTACGTTTTCTTCCAGTTTATATTTTAACAGAAATAACTTGATACACTAGGTTCAGATAGGACTTAGTGGTTAGCGTAGAAGTTATGCAAACATATACCAAATGCCACACCGCTGTCCCATACCCAGAAAACCTGCAATTATTTCAAGGCCTTGTTGATTGTCTTCTCTTGTACCTGGTTTCCTGGTACTAGCCTATACCTGGTTATCTAGGTATTATCTTACGGGCCTTGTCAAATGTGAAAAAAAGAAGAAGCATAGAAAGCAGAACAGAGTTGAAAAGAATATAAGAGGACGAGCATCATCGTTCAGCATTGACACTATTGCTATTGGTTCACAGGTGGTAGAAAATGACTTGGTTACTGCTAGGCAAGCGGATCGAAGCTTAGGCAGCCAAGACTTCAGCAGGTCATGAGCTCTAGAGTTGTCCTTTTGCATGATATTATTAGCTCTCCGCATCCTTATCCTGGTTTTGTTAAACCTGTAGTCTTTCTTCTCCTTGCAGATGGCTGACAATGGGACGCCTCATTTCTGCCAGTTTCGGCGAGACCTCACTCTCATTGGAGCACTGGCAAATGGTAAAGGAGCTGGAGAGGCTAAGGATGGATAGACTCAAGTGAAATATGCCTGTTGATGCCGGCACTCAAACAAGTAAAACTAAAGGCATTCTATTTGTAAATACTTCGCCTGCTTGTGGTTGCAAAACAATGACGTCACAGGATATCACCCAATTTTAACCTGACCCTCCTCTTGCAGAGCTTGGATTATCGGGCGTTTCCTTGATTGCATAAAAGAGGAATCCGGCACTGCATTGGGAGTTCCTTGTATTTTATTGGAGGTATTTATCAACTTAGGAATAACGAAAGGGTGTTATTTGGATGTCTCACGTTATTTGATTGTAGAGAATTTATGTAGACCATTTTTCACGAACGTAACAATTGGAAAGGTGAAGTTTCCCAGAAATTTCAAGGCATTACAAAGCTAAAACTTTGTTTATTTCTTCTTTCTCTATAACAAAATATTTTAGTTGTGTTGGAATATATTACAAAACTTTGATAAAAAAGAAGCTAGTAATTAGTTCATTATTCAGCTTGGTGGGAATCTTAGGTAATTTTGTTGCCTTGGACATTTTCATTATATTGCCGAAGTATTTTTTTCATTATATGCAACCACTAAATGTAATATACGTTGGCAAGACCAGGCCACATCATGATGAATTTCTTTTATAATTCAAGGTTCACATGGTCATCCAATGTGATATTATTATCTTCTTTTAATGGAATTTCTTCTTGGTATGATCCAAGATATTCTCCAGTCCCATTTGCAAGTGCATCCATGATCATATTTTATTTTTGTGTTGATTTGAATGCTAAAAGGTATATCAATATTTCTTTATTTATTCTAAATAAAAGAATACATATGCATTGCTTATACAAAAAATAAACAATCACATATTATTTGATTAAAAATACTAGTTATTTATTTTATAAATCAGTAAGCAAAGATGAAATTAACTAATTATCAATAAAATCAATTATCAATCAATAAAGATAGCCAAGATTGCTCCTTAATCATCGACCAAGAAAAAAAAATATCAAGTCCTATAAAAAAGGAGCCATTAACAAGATAATTAGTGGATATTATAGATTGATACAAATATATACCACTAATAGAAGGATGTGTGAGTATAAAAAGCATAAATTATATTATGATGATGATTATATAGTTCTTATCTACTATAAATAATTTGTATAGAATTAATATTTTTTATTTTTTTTGTGAAATTTTATTTCTAAAACAATATAAATAGGCCATCCAACAACTTAGAATGATGAATGATGGCAAATCCCATATATATAACTTATTCTACAATTAATTCATAGCTTGCTTCCATTTATTGTTTTGTTTCTTTTACTGTAATTTACAACTTTTTTCTCTTTTTATTTCTTTTTAGTTTTTTCTTTTGGCATTATCCTTTTTTTTATTTTTATTCTAAACTTATCAGACTCAAGTTTAGAATTTCATATCATGTTTAATTATTCAAAATTAAATTTTTAATTGTAATTTCTCATTGTTCAAATAAAAATATGACAACAAAAAATATATTGATCGATGAGCAAATAATTTATAAATAGTGGAGGATGTTTCATTATCAAGATTATTTTATCATATCAACAAAATTGAAATGAGTTTAAGCATAATTCAATTATCCAAAGCCCATCATCATTAAAAATGAAATATTAGGGTTTTTTTTTTTTTTTTTTTTTTAAGGATCAATCTTCAAGTCATTTTATTTCATAATAAGTTAGATAACTTGTCATAAAGACATGATTTTGAAAATTGTTCTTCAAGTCAAACAAATATGAAAATAACTTACTTTTGTTAAGATATTTTATTGTGTATTTAATCTTTACTTTGGTACAATCAATCTATTACCTTAGAATTTTTGCAAGACTAGTTTTAGATGTTCTAGTTGCATTTAAAACTAGGTGGTGATTTCTTTATTCCTCTCAACCCTTTTAGTTCACTTACATATCCCCTGTGATAGGAAAAAAATTGAAAAATATTGAACGACCTACCTACACACCATATAAATACATCACAAAAACTCATATAACCACACAGACATATCAAAAACCTAGGCTAAAAAAATATTAGAAATAAAGAGAATAATAATAGGATATGGTATCATTGACCATGTTATGCACCGACCAATCATGATCATCCTTTTAAGATGATCTTGTTGCCACTAGAACAAAATAATCTAACCACCAGAACATTTTCATTCACCACAAGTATTTCTTAGATGCTCTCTTCAACATGTCTCACTCACCCTTTTCTACTTTCAGCCTTTTTGTTTTTTATGCAAATATGTCTATAGATTTGTAGTTTTTCTAGCTATTATGTCCCTGATCTTTCAATTTTAACATATATACCGTCGAATATTATTCTTTCTAGTTTAATTATCACCCTATATTTGATATGTTTCACAATGATTTGTTAATTTTTTTTTAAATATATATAATTTGGTGTTCTTAACACAATTCATACAAATATTGGGTGATAGTTAAACTCTAATCTGTTCAATTGGGTTAAACTTAAAAGAATTAATGAGACCTTTAATTTTGTTTGATATATTAAAAGGAATTTCAATTAAATTTTATGATCTATGTTTGCTTAATTCATGATGGATGAATATGTAATATTTCATGTTATTATATTTATGTTGTTGTTCATTATTGTCATATTATTATTTAAATTTTTAATTTTTTAATGATTAGTGGTTAAAGGTGATCTTACATAATATATTAGTTTTTTTTCGGTATAAAACCTTCAATGAACTTTTTTTTTTTTTTTTCCTGCCAATGATGAAGCTAGTAATATGCTAACTTTTCAACGCATCTAAAAATTAAAATAACCAACAAAATTAATACATCAACAACCATATTAAGTTCCAATGGTTAATTTTAATTTTTGTAATCATCCTTACATGCTCGAGTGCGCTATTATTTGTAACTTTATGATATTATTTAATGCTTATGCCAATGTTAGTCGGGATTTGAGACTATTTTGGTTAGAGATGAGCCAAAAAATTAAAAAATCAATTAAATCGAGAAAAAAAAAAATAATAGATTAAATTTTTTTAAAAAAACCGGTTCGATTTTGTTTTAGTATTATAAGTCTGAAATCCAAAAAAGCCGAATCGAATCCAAACCGAGCTAAAACAAAAGAAAAAACCCGAGCAAAACCGTTTGAACTGGTTTTTGTCCTAAAAAAAACTGAATCAAACTGGTTTCGTTTTTTTTTTTTTTAAATTTTGGTTTGATTATTTTTTTTTGATAAAAATCAAATCGAACCGAAAATGATCACCTCTAATTTTGGCTATAATAACAAGGCTTTTTAATGTTTACTATTTATTTACTTTATTATTTTTTAAGACCATGTTCATTTATTTTATTTCTGTTTTTATTATTCTTAAACTAATTTCTTACAAAAATTGAAAATTCTTATAAATTAAAAAATAAACGGTAACCTCCTTATAAGGAAATACTTGGGTGACATGGTTTTCCTTAGCCATGTAAGCAATTCTCTTAATCAGAACTAAAAACTAGTGCCAGACACTTGGTTTTTTTTTATAAAAAATTGACTGACATCTTTACTTTGTAACAAACTATATATATCTTCATGATCGCACAAATGTCAGGTGTGATCGAGAACACTTTCACCGGGCGTGGAGCTCCTCATGCTGAGATATGAAATAGAATCTGGGTGATGGACATTCTATTCGGTTGGTTTGATGTCTGGATTCAGGGAGTAGAACCGCTGCCTAATCTTGTCTCATCTCCATTTCCATGAGAGCAGCAGTCCTGGAAGGTCTCTGCTTATATGGCTCTTTCTGGCAATTGGTGTTGGGACATGCTTAAAGATTTATCATCAAATGCAGTTCGTTTAAAAATCGCCGGCGTTCATCCACCCAATCCAAATTCCGGTGAAGACCGGATTGTATGGGGCTTCCTAATAATGATTGTCTTACGACAAAGTCTGCATATAATTTCTTGTTAGATACTGACAGATGAAGAAAGTGGACTTTGGAACCTGATCTGGAAGTGTTAGTACCCCAAACGGAATCGTTCATTTTTTATGGTTGAATGCAAATGGGAGATTATTGACTAATGTAAGGTTGAAATGCCATCTCTGTGATGATATTACTTGCCATTGCTGTGGCCGTACACCACAATCAATCACTCATATGTTCTTAGGGCTGTTACTTAAAGAGGAGACCCTGATCACGGTAATTACAGTCAAGTAATGGCAGCCATTACAGAGCTTCTGCAACGCCAATGGCAAGTTCAGTTACTTCATGTGTTTAGGGATGCCAATCATAGTGTTGATCTGTTGGCTTCTCATGCTTATTCCTTCCCTATACATCTTGTCTGGGTTGCTAATTCTCCCCCTGATTGCCTCCAGATTCTCTAGGAGGACATTTGTGGACCTGCTGATCACTGAAAGAGTTTGTGCCGTGAAAACACCACAGTTACTTGATACTCCTAAATAAAGTTTATTATTGAGGTGATTGATCATTTACATCAAAACGATTACGACCGTACTTCCCTCATTCGATTAATATAGGAAGAAAATTACAAATTTTGTTACATACGACCAGTAGTAAATATAAATATCCCGCAGCTAGCTCTTGAAGGAAAGCTCATGCAGTAGAAGGCTGCTACAGCCATGGACATTTCTTGACTACTTAGGCACGTTGGAGACTCCAGGAGCAGCACTCTCTCCTTGCTTTTCATAGTAATGGTAGACTGCCGCACCCGATAGGACTGCAAGTGTTATGGCTTGGGCATGCATCCTGCAGGCCTCCAGAGAAGAACCATGAATATTACAAGCTAGTAAAACAAGCAGTAACTGCGCTAGTATTAACTTACACACAGACATGGTAGAAAAACACGACGACTGTGTAGAGAGATATCGGTGTAACACAACGCACCTAGCATGTATAAGCCTGAGACTTGGCTTGACCAGAGGTGTTCTTGCTCGCGTATAAGCCAGTGAACCTCCAATTGCAGTTGCCCATAGCGTTCCTGCATCAAACAAGCTGTTTAGGAAAGAAAGCAAACAAAACCAAACGAAATGGGAAAGCAGGACATGGCTAGTATGATCCAACCGGAATTACTAACCAATGCTGGCAAGCTTGTGCTCTGAAACCCATGACTGAATTGCCTCCATCTTCATGCTTATCTGCACCTCTTTTATCGATACACCGGAGAAAACTAGAGTGGATAGACTGCGTGGGAGCGGCGCCGTGGTAACCAAGGTTAAATGGCGGATTGCATTTATAGACAAGAAGGGTGAGTGATGTTGAAATATGAGCGAGCTTTTACTGTTCTTGCTGCGGCCCCCTGGTTTTGATCGTAATGGAGAGGAACTGCTTACACTTTTCTTGGAACACTGAAACTATAAACAAGAGGCTCCCTCCCCTACCTGGTTTTGTTGCTGGAGGTTATTTTCTTTAGGAACACGTGCGCACGTGATGTCTGGACGCCCTGGTGCCACTGGATTTCCATTAAATCTAGGAGCTCAGAGATATGGGCACATGGTAAAGACAATCATCGTACTACTCTTCATGGGTGGGTGCAGCGCATTGACCTCAAAGCGAAAAGGTTTGAGCTTTTGTTTTCAGTTTTACCGACACATGGCGTGAAAAACTTTTTAGAATTTATTTTTTTAATTTCATTTTTATGTTAATAAAAACAAACATTCTTGTAAATAAATAAACAAATGAATAAAATTACGAAGGAGAAGGAGAGATATATATATTTTTTAAATTATTATTTCTTGATTCGTGTAGTTTTTCGGTTTTAACATAGGATAGTTTATTTAATAAAAACATATTTTAAAAAAACTATAATGATTTAAAAAATATAATTTTTTTATTTATTAATTTCTTTTTTATTTTAATAAAAAAAAACTCACTTAGAGGAAGGTCTTTTTGTAAGGCATCACCTCGAAACCATCATTTTTTTGTCTACGAGAAGTATTAATTTTTAAGTACAAATTTATTATAATAGTGAAATAAAGGTTTTTTAAAAAATAAAAAAAAATTATATATCAACTGTTTTTACTAATCTATAAGAAAAAAAATTAGAACAATATATTTAAGACAATTGAGCAAACATTTTATAATAAAAATGAAATATTTTATTTTCATTTAATATTAACAAGCAAGTTATTTAAGAATTTTACATATTATACCAATACATAATTATTAATAATACCACCATAAAAAAAACTCTAATGACATAATTCAACAATCATTTAAATATTTAAATGGTACTTTTATAAATTAATTTAAACTATATAAAAAAATAAGATGCTCATGAGCAAAGAAAAAAGTTGTCGTGCTTGGCCTAGAAAAACAATTTGGCTAAAAAAGCCATGCCCACATACATGTTTTTTTTTTTTTTTTTTCAATGGGAAAACAACCATATTTTTTATATATACAGGACAGTGCAGATAGGCAAAAAGTTAGTTCAAGTTTTTGAATTTTAAAAAAATTTTCAATTTATTTTCTCTTTAAAATATATATAAAAAACTTCATATAAATTTTAATGAACCCATTAAAAAATAGCTTATAATCATTTAAAAAAATTAAACTAATTGTTTTTATGAATCTTATCTACTTTTTATGACATGTTCAAAGAAAATATTATCTCCATTGAATCTCTCTTTCTAAAACAAATTTACTACAATAAGATTAATTTTTTTGGTAGCTAGAAAATGATCAACTAATCACTTTATCTCTCTCATGCTTTTTTCTAGCAACCTTTTCACTCCTTTTAAATTTTCAAAACTAAAACGTAAAACAAATAAAGTTTAGGACTTAAACATCAAGCTCTCAAAATATAGGGACTGAAAAAAAAACAAACACTTTAGGGATCAAATTGTTTTTTTGCGCACCCCTGGAACATAAAAGAGTATATCATTTTTTTTTTTGGTTTAAATATTAAAATTGATCTCTATTATTTTAATTTTTTTAGTTGATAAAACCAAACTCTATTTTGCAAAATCGAGCATCCATTATAATGCTTGAATATTTTTTTAAAATTAAAAATACAATGTAGCACATGAAATAAAAACAAATTCTAAGTCTAAAAAAAGTGTGAGCATAATATGAATAAAATTAAAAAAAATTCCAGTGATTGTAATATATAATTTTACAAGGGTAAAAAAAAAAAAGACTAACTAGTTGCAATATAGCAATCAAAGTGCAATTGAGTCTTGAGATACAATAAAGGAAATAGTACAATACTATTCTCTTTTAGTTTATTTATTATTCTATGCCATTTAGTTTCATTAAATTTACAATTATAAAATATAAATATAAATATAAACCAGCTAAACCACTAAAACATTTGTCATGTTTATTGTGTCATGTATTAAGTGCTCTTTCACAAGATTGTTCATGCTGACATTGGAAATGTTTTCTTCCACTTTGGCCCATCAAGTGGTCGTAGGTGTTATGGAATTGTTTTATCTTAAAAGAATTCTTTATAATTTAGCATGGAAGGGGTTATTTTTTAGTTTTGTCTAATTATTAATAACTTGATTATTTTTAGATAATAGTAAATAAAGAAAATGTTCATAAAAATTTCTATTAAAACCAAAATATATAGACTTGCCTGCATTCCACACCAGAATAAATAAAGTTTTTCAAAAAAACTTGTTAGTGGAGGAAGTTCTTCTAGGGATAAAAGACATAGGACTAAAGAGAGAGCTAAAAAAAAAAAAAAAATCTTTCATGTATAATCCTATATAATCTTGAATATTATCAGTTCCAGAACGTAAACCAAATAATACAATACAAGCAAAAGTTTCTAGATTCATGCATATATAAAAGATTATATAAATTATCATGCTTGCATGTTTATAATTTAAATCTCCAATAATTATCCCAATAATTATATATTCAATTTCACCTATAGATGCAAGCATACGTTTCATGCCTTTGATCATTGTTTTTCTATTTTTATTTATTTTGACTAAGAAGAAAGTAAGTGACTAAAATTATATTATGTGATGGCCTATCATACTTTTTAAAAAAACTAAATTTTTTATTTTAAATTAATTTTTTAAGTGTTATTAAATTATTTTAATGGACTAATGTCAAAAATAAATTTTAATAAATAAATACAGAAAATATTATTTTAATATATTTTTAAATAAAAAATACTTCTAAAAAAATTATTATTCCAATTTTATTACCTTAAGTAAGTTAGAGTCATAGTTAGAAAACTTGCATTTACGATTCATGTATTGCGTGCTCTCTTACAAGTGGAAGTTCATGTCAACGTGGGAGATTTTTTCTTCCACTTTAGTTCATTAGTAACATATCACTGACTGATTAGAATAGTTATTTAACAAAATTACCCTTGACCTAGAAAACTTTTAGACTAGACTTTGTATGAGATTAGATTAGTCATTTTGTTTTTTATTGCATAGTAACATTACCAATTTAACCCTATAAAAAATATAATGTCTACTACTTATAAGGTCTTTTCATTTCTTTTTTTTTTAAAATAATATAATTATTTTGTTTCCTTTAAAAGCAAAATCAACATAATTCTTTCATAAGATTTATTTTATTTTATTTTACATTGATTTTATTATAAATTTAAAAGTTACAAAGGGATATTATTATAATTAACATATATTAAATGTTATAAAAAACATGCTCACATGTATGTAGCACGCACTTTGAAGGAAAGGGCTTTGATATCTTCCAATATATAAACTTCTTTAAGCCCTAATAACTACAGTGATTATTTGTTTGATTGCAACCCCTGTTATTAGTGATTTTAATTTTATAATAGAATACTAAATTTGTGTAGTATGACTGAAATGATTTTTTTTCACAAGTAAAAAAGGTGTTATAGCGGTGCAAACATGTTTTAAAAGAATAAAAAAAAGGGAGTCGAGGCATAGACACGACCGAGCAAAAAAGTATTGGTATAATTAATTACATAATAAAAAACAAACAACGACAGTAAATGAATTAAACTCAAATAAAAAAAATCATGGTAACGTGCAAAAAAAAAAAAAAAATGGTTGAAGAAATGAAAAAAAATGGTGGAGCTAAAATTCCAACCAATCAAACATGGAAGAATAGAAAGAAGAAAAACCCAACCTGAGCCAACTTGAGCAAACATACTAAATATAAAAGTTAAATTATAAGGCTGAGATAATTCGATAAAAAATAAATACAAAAACATACGAAGTTCAAATCCAACATAAAAGAATTAAATTTAAAAAAAATCGATAAAAAAAAAACAAAAAAATACAAAGAAAACATAACAACCTAACCAAACTCCGCGATCTAGATAATATGAATGAGACAATCCAAAAAACATTATAAAACTCAATTTTAAAATAACTTAATGTAAAATGAAGAAATATACAAAATATATTATTTTTTAATGACCGTAAAAAAATTGAGCCAATCCACCATACTTGTGGTCTAAGTGATAGAATCAGGATAAATAAATACAAAGAAAATAAAAATAAAAATAAAAAACCTCAACTTTGAATGATAAAACTAAAAAAATATTTACTATTAATATAATATTGAAGGAATGAAATTGAAAAAAAAAACATATTAATTTAAAAAACTTTGCCAAAGTAAACTAAAAAAAACCATAAATGAAAAGACCCAAGATAACACAAGTTAATTTGAAAATTCACAAAAGATCCCATATTACAGTAAACAAAAAAAAAAAAAGACTAATTACTAATAATATAAATATTGAAAGATGAAATTTAAAAAATGCAAGCTTTGAAAACTAATGAAAAAAACAAGCAAACTTAGACAAACTTTCTAAACCTAAGCTAATGTTTCACACTCGCAACCCATGAAATTTTAGACTTAGGTTGAATAAAAAAAGCTCAATTCCCATCAAGTTTAATATTGAAAGAATGAAATCATAAAAACAATATCAATTTAAACAATTAGCCAAAGAAAATTAAACAAAAAACAACAAATTAAAAGACCCGAAGTAACTCATGTCATTCTTAAAATCAGTGAAAAACTCAATTGAAAGAAAAAAAAATAAAAATAATATAGCCCCATCTCGAATTGAATAAATATTGAAAGATGAAACTGAAAAATATATAAACTTGAAAAACTAAAAAAAAAATATCAAGTAAACTTAGGTGAACCCCATAAACTTGGGTTAACCGCTAAAACTTGCAAATCTTGAAATTCTAGATCCGAGCTCAAAAGAGAAGCTCAATTGTTAACCAATTTAATGTTAAAGGATAAAATTAGAAAAACAATAATAATTTAAATTTTTTTCCAAAGTAAGAAGAAGCAATCAAAAGAATGAAAGTCAAGTTTAATAGGGAAAAAAAAGTTAAGGAGGATGAAATTATAAAAAATAAATCTATTTAAAAATTTATTTTAAACAAAATAAATAGTAATTAAAAGAATAAGGACTTAACTTAAAAGATTAGAAAAATAAAGGGGATGACATTGGAAAAACAATTTAATTTTATAAATTATTAAAAATAACCATTCTAAATGTTAAAGAATGAAATTGAAAAAAAAAATCAATTTAAAAAATTACCCAAAGAATTTTTTTTAAAATTATAAATAAAAGGATTAGAGATAACTCGATCATTTAAAAAATTAGACAAAAATTCTTTAAAAACATATAAATAAAAATGATGGAGCCTAGTCTCCAATTGAATAAATGCTAATGAAGAAAGGAATAAAAATCGAGTAAGCTAGGACGAACCTCCTAAATATAGGTTAATCTCTGAAACATGTACAACCTATATATAATCCTAGCCTTGTCATTTTCAAGAAGATTAATTCCCATCTTATTGAATGCAATATAAATTTAAAAATTTTATCAAAGTAAAAAAAATAACAATTAAAAGACATATGATCAAATTTGATAGGAAAAATAAAATTGAGAATGAAACTGTAAGAATTTTTTTTAAAAAATGATCCAAAATAAAAAAAAATAACAATAAAAAAAATGAAAACCATATTTGAAAGGTAAAAAAATAAAAGGGAATGAAATTGATTTTTTTTTCAAAGTAAAAAACTAACAATTAAAAGAATAAAAATCAAATTTAATAGGAAAAATAAACTTAAGAAGGATAAAATTATAAGAAAACTAATTTAAAAAATGATCCCAAATAAAAAAAATAACAATTAAAAAATCAAGAATCAAATTTAAAAGATAAAAAAATAAAAGGGGTGAAACTAAAAGTAATAAAATAATTTTACTATTTTAAAAACATAAAAAAGTCTAAAACACTCCTGTTTAAAAATATAATTTTTTTTTGTTTTAGGGTTAAATTAATAATTTTATTTAAAAAAAATTAAAAAAATTAATCTAACCATTTATAATTTGGAAGAGATTAAAAATTTTACTTAAAAAAATTAAAAAAAATTAATCTAACCCTTTATAATTTGTAAAAGATTAAAAAGTTTACTTAAAAAAAAATTAAAAAAATTAATCTAACCCTTTATAATTTATAAGAAACAATTATATTATGGTAAAAAAATCACCTTACTTCTAATACCTAATTTAAAAATCTTATGATTGAAACGCAATTTTATCATTATATTTTTATAATGAATAATATTTTATATTTTGTTACCTAGGAATTTCCCTTCTAGCTTTTCATCCTTCTTCTTCACGAAACTGGTACAAACAAAGAAAAAAATTAAATCATAAGAGAAAATCATAACATTTCTTAAACATGTAGAGAATAAAATATGTTTATCCTTAAAGATTTATGAGTTTATATATGATTTTTTCTTTCACTGAAATAATTTGCACTTTCACAGATATTACGGAGACGGTTGTCATTAAAGTCGCCTTGCCATCTCTGTGATAATGAGCAGGCCAGCCCGAGTATTGTAGGATCTGAGCCAACCCACTCATATGGACTGTGGTTCTGGTTCCATCCATCTATCATGGAGCTTGAGTCTACACATCTCCATTCTCCTCCAATTTGCATAAATAGCCCTAGCAGCTGTATTATTTTTAGATATTAATTAGCCATCTCTATTCTCAACAGCCAACATGCTCCTCCGCTGATACTACTAGAAGCAGCAGCAAGCTAACCTTCGAAAACAATGGAAGCAGCAGTTATGAGTAATAATAATGGTAAAAAAGGCAGAAAGCCACTTGCAGATTGCACAAACCTTTCTCAAACTTCATCTACTAATAGCAACATCTCTTCTTTTAAGAAAACACCCATTATCTCCTCTTCCCTTCGCAAAAGCAATGCTGGGTCCACCCACAACACCGCTGCTTCAAAATCCACAGCCCTTCTGCTCCCTTTCTCATCCACTACCCCACCTCAATCGTCTTCTCTTCCTGGTAATTCTTCTTTCATTTGGGAATCTGGGTTTTCCAATTCTTTCTAAATTAATTACCTAGGTCTATAAATAATGACAAGTCTCTATTAGTTTTGTCATTTTAGTTGCTATTTTGTTGGAATTACTTCTTAGGTTTTTTTTTTATTATTGAATTCTAGTTTGCCTGGGTTTTTACCACTTCTCTCTGATGCAGTAACATAGTGGAGGTTGTTTTCGTTTGCTAAAATTGATGGTTTTTTTTTTTGGATTTATTTATTTATTGGACTCTGAGAGGTAACGAGTCTTATGTTTTTGTGATCCGAGATAATTAGGTGTTGTTGGTGATGGGATTTTTGAGCCGCATTCAGTTTACACTCGGAGACAATCTGCAACAGCTAAAAGGAACAAGAGTAAAGGGAAGGCAATTGCTGTGCCTACAAGTCTCGCTCCTGCACCTTACACTGAATTCGCCTGGTAAATTTCTTTCGATATTTGTTTTTTACCCCTTCAAGACTGAGTCATTAACATGAAGTAGAATAACAATGATGAAGACACAGAAAGAGATTTTATGTTAGGGATACTAACAACCAGCTAATTACACCATTCCTATGACGAACGAGTCAGCAATTTAGTGAGGCTTGTATTTAGAAGAGCTGGCAAAGTGTAGTATTTGTTTGGCAGCCTCTAACCAGACTTTCATTATTAGGAAACGCAACTACTCCCCTCTCAAATGAAATGAGTGATGGAATTGTTACTACTGATTCACTTCTGAGAATGTTGATGGGTGGTGGCTTCGTGGGATTTAGTATTTAATGTGAACTGACATCTTTTAAACAGGCTAGCTGCTTGTTTCCTAGAGCTATGTCGTCTTCTGGCAATATGGTTTCCAGTAATGTGAAACACTGAAAAAAGTGGGAGGTATAACGGGTCAAAAAGGCTGAAAATGTTTTTTTTTATTAACTCGGGTTGATGAAGGTGTAGTAAACAACATTTGCTAATACATGGAATATCTCAGCTCTGTTTTCCTTTGACTTTGATATTGGTTGGCTAGAGTGTGGCAAGCCTTGAAGTCAGAATTCATGGCTTCCCATGAACTAAAATCTTAGCAGATGTAATAGCAATTACTGTTTAAACTAAGAAAATCTTTTTGTTGTTGCATAAAAATATTGCTAGTTAGTTTAATTGCATGTGGTATTCCTCTATTGTAATTTTTCGTATGTACACCTATGCATATTCTGTCATTAGAGATCTTTCAGATTGATGAGAACCAAATGCCCTGTTATAACTTCATGCTTTCTTAACCTTGTTTGAAATCTTCATTAACAAAAGCCTTCATTGTAGGGATAAAATGAATGAAGGTGGAGTTACTCATCCATCGAAGACGTGTACATTTCATCACAAAAAGGTTGGGAAATCATTGTAGTCTGTACTTCTTCTCATTGACTTAGGCATTGTTTTCACCATTCTTAAGTAAATCATTGTTAGTTCTGCAACCTGAAATCTTGTAAGAAGGCTTTCATCTCATGGTTGATGGACCTTTTTGATTTACGTTCTTATATAGAAATATGAAGAATGATTTATTTTGTCATCACTACTGTTTCCAATTGATTTCAAGCTGAAAAATTTGGCTCAACTCTTAACTCCTGGCGATGCTATCACAGAAACAACGTAGGAAACTGTCTGATGAAGATGAGAAGAAACATGCGCTGCCACAAGAATTTATTGAGCAGCAGAGAGCTTACTTTGCTGAGATCGATGCATTTGAACTGTCAGAAGCGGAGGTTGATTCAAGCAATGAGTTGGACTGATTGGATCTGAGGGGAAGTATATACTAGAGTATAGGATGAGCAATCAAGTCACGGCTTGCCAAGGATTTTATATGTGCAGATAGAATAATAGCTAATTCACGTGCTCTGTTGTAAATGCCCTACTGATAAATGCTTGACATTGTCGGGTTGTACAAAGGGGAGATTTCTTAGGCATAAGTGTCTTTATCCTTTGCACAGGAAAATGTTTGAGGAAACGAAATTGGATTGATTTTTCTGCAATTTCCCATGTTCTACTTTGCAGTGAGTTGAATTGATGGGCGTGATTTTTCTGCTTACAAGATGTGTAAAGATTACAGATGTATTTCATTTTGCTGGTCATTTGAGTTTCTTTTTCTTTGTTCCTACACTCAAATTTCTAGTGGAACTATGTTGCAGCTCCAGCTTCTGAGACTGGCAAAACATCTTGAAAGCTTTCACAATTTCCTTGCTCTTTTTTCTTTCTCCATCTATTTCATGAGATGGTAATGATTTTTCTCTGCTACTTCAGTTCCTTCAAGAGAAACGAGAGCTGCTATGGGATATTTACTGCAGACAGCCACTCCTGTTAAGCCTAAAGATGGACAGCTTCCTGCATATGAATTTTGATACTGGAATAGGTTGACTGGTGTTTCTTATCAAAGCATGCTAATGGTCTTGGACGCTCGATACAAGTCATTCTACTGCCAACATGTGGATTTTATAGCTTCAGAAACTCGCTCAACTATAGGTAACGCTTCTGGGCACGTTGTTGAGTAGTAATTTGGTGATAGCCTGCAATCAGGTACAAGAGAAGCACAAGCTACTTATGAGAAACTTGCAAGGAGCCACAACATTTCATTAGTTTGTTTGTTATATCTCACACACACTGATGATGAATTAAGCAGATGTTGAGTCAAGTATAGTTATATATAGCTCAATAATTTTAATAGATGGGAGAGACAAATGAAAAGAAAAGAAAAGAGAAAACTATATAACATGTGTTTATCTGATATTTGTCATAACAATCATGTGCCCATAATCGAAGCTACAATAAAGATTAAAGAAAATATTTTATTTATTTATTCAATCAGTATCAACTTGAACGTGATTTACTTTGCCCGGACTGATTTTTTGTAATGTAAAAATAATAATTTTCAAGTGTTGCTAACTTATTTTAAAAAAAGGAAAAAAAAATCTATAACTCGAGTTATAGAGTGATTTTGTTTAATTATAAAATAGAAAAAATAATGATAATAAATGGATCAATATTTTTTTTTCCAGAAGTGATACCTATAAGAAAAAAGAACAATAGTAAAATAAAATAAAATTAGAAAGCTGAATTCTAAGATAACTTAGTGTAAAGAAAATTATTGGAAGAAAAAAAAAAAAACAAAATAAAACATCTCGAGTCAACTTGAGCTAGCATGACAAACTCTCAAACAAAAACCTCTTAGGAAGCAATATATATATATAACACTAACAATGACCCATCCTAACAATCTAAATGTAGAATGATGAAATCCAAAAAATAAACAGTCAACAAAAAAAATTTCTTAAAAAATAAAACACTTGCAAACCCAAATAAGACCACCAAATCTCACAAGCTAATCATGCTAAAGAGATAACATAATAGAAGGAAAAAAAAAAAAAAAAAAACCTAAAAAGGATATAAAAAAAGAGACAAAAAAAAAATACATGAATTAACTAGCAAAACCTGTTGTCTAGGTAATGAGATTGAGATAACCTGATTAAAAAAAAAATAAAGAAAATCATGAAGCTCATTTTTCAAAATAAACAACGTTGAATGATAAAAAATAATAATAAATGAGATAAAAACGATGTCAACCTGTGCTAACTTTTTAAACCAATGACCCGAGTCACTAAATTGAAAGCACCCCATTTAGAAAAACCACGAAGCTTATTTCCTAACAAATAAATGTCAAAGAATGAAATTGAGAAAAAAAAATCAATTATACAAAAAAATCCAAAATAAAAAAAAAATAGCAATTAAAAGAATAAATACCAACTTTAAAATAAAAATAAATGAGAAAACATAGTATTTTGAATTGAAGGGGGGACTTGAAAAAAAGGAATCAAATTGACAAAAGGATCCAAAACAAAAAAAATAAAACTCAAAAGAATGAGGATCATATTTGAAAAAATAACAAATCATGATTATGAATTCAAGGATGAAATTGAAAATAAATTGAAATTTAACAAAAGGGCCAAGAACAAATATTATAAATTAAAAAATAAGGACCATAGTTGAAATATTGTTAATGACAAGGCAACTCTGAAATTTTAAATGGCCAGTGTGGGCTTCGAGGGGAGGAGAGAGAGAAGAGAAAAAGAAGAAAGAATAGGTTGTTGTTGACACACCATCATATAAATGATGACATGCACCACCCCATGCAAAAGGAGATGCCTTGACGCTTCTAAAGCCATTGAGGAAGCTATCGTTTGGATGCTGAAAGAAGTTGCACACATCGCTAGAAGACCATCAATGCCTCCCACATGGCGATGCACGCGTTGCACATGCCAACTAACTTTGGTTTTTAAACTATAATATTTTATATTTATTAAAACATCAAATTATTTCTAAGTCAGCTTGATTATAACTAAAAAAATCAGGATGAAAATACAAAAAATCTCATAGACGCCAGTTAAATAAGTTTTTTACTTTTAAGAGTAATCTATTCATTTCATTGTGCTTTGAAAATGTGAAAAGATCGAGTCCACCAGGTTCAATCTGATAATGACTAATGAACATTGAGAATAAACCATATTACCTATAATAACTAGTTCATTTTTTTTAGAATGGTAAAATAATAATTACACTATTTCAATAAATAGTGAGAGGATGAATAATGTTTTTCCCTCTCTAATTAGCTTTTTTGATAAAGCAACTTAATATCACACTTACTGTTTCTTTCAAACATTCCCAAGACATATTACTAAACCAACCCCAACCCCATTGTAATTGTTTTTTGAGTTAATGATGGGTTGAATCTTAATTAAAATATCATTTTTAAAGGGACAAAGGTCCTTTTAGACACCTCTTATGGAATCTTTAATAACCTTGATCTTTCTAAGTCATCAAAATTAGAGTGATATTAACATTTGCTTATATGCATGTCACTAGTACTATTAATTGCCAACTAATTCATACATGTATTTTTTTTTTTAAATTTGATCACGTAGGATGGGAAATGTATGGTTTTCCAAAGCTATAATGATATTCCTAAAAAAAACATTAGAGTTGCTTTCAAGGATTAATTAGCTTTTCAAATGAAGCAAACTTTTGAATAATTGAGTTCATAAACTTTTGAATAATTGAATTCATATCCTCAATGTACATTATTCATACAAATTTGTAGATTAATTTTAATAATTTGATATTGTTTACACTAAAAACAAACATTGTCCATGAACTAAATAAGATAATAGTTGTAATTATCAAATAAAAAAGGGATAAAATTAACTAAATTTAAGAAAGTTTTAAAATTGACCAAAAAAGATAGGAAGGGGTCAATTAAAGAAATTAGAAGTCATGATTGATTAGGATAGTTAGAAGTCATGATCGATCAAGAAAATACAATCAATCACACAAATACAAGTTTGTGTGATTAACCAGAATATAAAGTTCTATTATGAACAAGAGTTCTCAATATATTAAATTAGCAATTATTACATAATAGTTAGGGTTCATATGACTACCAAGAAAAACATGCTTCATAGATTAGAGTTTAAATTGTATTAGAATTCATAATGCAAACTCTTTATTTGTTATAAACAATATATATAGGATTAGTATTAGAAGTTTATGTTAAATTCAATTTTTATCAAAATATAAAAAGATCATCTTATTAATAAAAATGATGGCTAATTCTATACATGTAATTTTATTAATAAGATTTTCTATAATTTATCTTTGTCCTTTATTGCTACTCTTTACGGTTTCTCTTTACCTTTTAGCACTCCATTTATTTTTTCACAATTGTTTATTTTTTTTAATGTTACCCATTGTTTTTTTAGCCTATTGAGGTTTAGAAGTAAACTTCTGCACTTTACTTGATTTGTTAGACTAATATTTACCTTTAGTTGAAATTTTTTAATTTCTAATTATAGTTTGTTTTCATTAGAAGGATGGAATAAATAACAAATAATATATGGACAGAGAAGTCAATAATCAATCAACAACTTGACATTTAATCAATCAATATTGGCATGCCTAATGGAACAACTTATGTCATTTTAGGCATCTCTAGATCCAGCCCTCGAGTAGATGAATCCTTAGTAGTTGTTGCTTGGTCATAGGGGATGGAGGTACAAAAATCATTAAACAAAAGTTTATGAGTGAATTCTTATTAGGGTAAATGAACCATCATAGGTCATTATTCTAACATTCTTATTATCTTTAAATTTAGAGTTGTGTCATTATGACCCCATATAGGCTTATAATGCTATTCACTAAATGTCACATTCGAAATCATATCGAATCTAAAAAAAAAAAGCATTATGTACGAGTATAATAGGGTAAAAATGAAAAAAAACAAGTCACCATGTAGTATTATAGTTACTAGGAACCCTAATTGATCTTCAAAACTTTAAGGTAAGGGTCTGATTAGCCTAAAAGAAAGATAGTATCACCCTAAAATATCCTACTTGAGGTAAGCTACATTGCTACTCTTGTATTTTATTCTAAATAGTCTATTATGCCTAATCTACCGATGGTCTATGTATATGGGTGCACTGCAATGAGTTAAACTCAAGGTAGGTTTTATGCCTATCCATTCCAAAATCTTGTTTTTTTACCACTACCAATTTGTTTAGTGAATTGGCATGTCTATGCCCATTTACTCCAGATCATGATTTGTAACTATTAATAGTTTATCAAGCCACACGAGAGAATAATTGGGTGGTTTTTATTAGGTAGAATAAAGAATTAATACTCATGATTGACACTTATGTGTCATCGATGGATATTATATGAAAGAGAAATTAATACTCTTGATTGACACTCAGGTTCCATTAATGAATGCCATAATATTTTTTTTTAAATGGAGACATATTTCAAAACAAGGAAGAGAAGGTGTTATTAGTGTGCAATCCAAAACAAAACCATTAGATACTTTCCTTTTCTCTCCATCACAAAACATAACTTATTATCTCATGAAAAACCTAGTCCATAATTGACTTAAAAAAACACCTGTACATTGTCTCAAGACATTTCAAAACTCTTAACTTTAATTGCAATAACAATGTTTTAAGGAAAATAAATATTCATAAAACCATACTCTTATGCGCACACCTCATGCAACAAGTTTCAAATATAACTAAAGGAAAAGGAAAGTCACTTTTTTTTTTCAATTACAGACCCCTGAGGAATCCCTAAAATAGACTTACATACTAAAAAAAAGCAAGCACATGGTGCCGATAAAAAGAAAAAACATACTAACTTGACAAACCTTCACTCCATTGAAACCGTATCCAAAACATGCTCCTCCTGTATTATGATTATATAAATATAAAGTAGAAAAATCATGTTCACTATCATCAAATTTACCCCAATCAAATAGAGTTCCATTTACCAAGTTTTATATGACTATAACTTATGATTTCTTTTAAACCCCATTCATTCACCACATGTTAACACGAGCTATAAAAACATATAATAACATGAAAAGGACCATATATAAAACTCTCACACACACTCACTCTTTTTTTTTTTCCTCTCGTTCTTTCCCTCTTCTCTCATTTTCCTTTTGTTTCTACCTTAACCACACTATATTCCCCCCCTTCACTATGTTTATCTTCTCTTCTATCTTCCTTATATTTATTTTCCATTGCGATGATGTTCTTCCACACTGTGTTTTTCCTCATCTTCCTTTTTTTTTTCTTGTTCTTTATGCCTTTTTTCCCCTTTTTCTATTTTTCCTTTATCTATATCGATTCTTTATTCCTCTTCCCCTCATGGCCCTTTAGGTGAGTTTTGGGTTCTATTTATAGGAAAAGATGGGAGTTTTTAGGCATTTGAGTTAGCAAGATGGATACCCTTGATTTTTAAGGAACAACCAATCATTCTTTGCATCTCATGCTCCTCTTTTGCTTGGCTTGCAAGTTGGTTGAGGGTATTGTCCTAATTATTTGTAATTTTGGCCAAATAGGACAATGTTTTTTAGATTTGTTTTGCAGAAATTTCAAGGATGATTAATGTTTGTTTTTAGCTTGTTAAGAGAGGGAAAGTGTTAGGGTGCAAAATGATGTGAGTGTTCTCTTGAATCGGGTATAATACATAGTGATCGAAGGGGAAAAATATGGCCACCCATGCTCGTAACTAAGGCTAGAATTGTAAAAACTCGTATTTCTCATCAATTCATGACATGTTGCAATCATAGTCTTTGATGAGTTCTATCTATCTTCTTTGTCGTATATTTAATTCTTTTTGCGACATCAATTATTTCAGACTTTTATCGTCGGTGAAGATTTGAACTTGGGACCTGTAGAGGTAATGTCCCTATACTCTACAGGCATATACCAGATCAACCAACTCGAGGTCGTGTACTGGATAATTCTCCTTATATGTCTTCAATTGTCTTGATGCATAGGCGATTATATTCCCATGTTGCATTAAGACACAACCAAGCCCTTTTTCTTGAGGTATCACTATAAACCACAAAGCCCTCAATTCCTAAAGGGAGTGTTAACACATAAACAGTGGTGAGCCTTTTTTTCAGTTATCAAAAGCTTTCTTCACACTCCTTCAACCATACCCACCTTTTATCATTTCTAGTCAATTGCATCAAAGGAGTTGCTATTAAAGAAAACCCCTCAATAAATCTTTTGTATTATCCTGCAAGTCTTAGGAAGCTACATATTTTGGTTACCCTAGTTAGTCTTTCCCATTTTAGGATTGCTTCAACCTTCTAGGGGTCTACAAAGACACCTTTTGCAAAAATGATGTGTCTTAGAAATGTTACCCTTTCCAACCAGGATTCACATTTATCTAGCTTATCATATAATTGGTGGTTTCTCAGAGTTTGCAACACCTGTCTTAATTTCCATTCATGTTCTTCAAAGGAGTTTGAGTAGACTAAAATGTCATCAATAACCCTACCATGAATTTGTCAAGGTATGGTTGGATAACCCAGTTCATCAGGTCCATAAAAAGTGCTAGGGCATTTGTTTACCCAAACGGTAACATAAAAAATTCATAGTGTCCGTATTGGGTCCTAAATGTGGTTTTCAGTACATACTGCTCTTTAATCTTCATCTAGTAATACCCGAACCTCAAATCTATCTTTGAGAATACCATAGCCCTCTTTAGTTGAAAATTTATTTAATATAAATACAATCAACTTTATACACAATGATTATTTGCTATTATCTCTTCTATATATTTATCATATCAATTACTAAACATATAATTTTTTATTTTACTCTTAATCTTACAAAATCAATACAACTAGCACAATTTAAAGACATGTCAATGCCCTCTCTAGCCCAAACTAGGCATTTGTTCCATTACTAAATTAATTGGTTTCTTTAATTGCCCATATACTAGGACACTAGTTTCATTAATCAGGGTAACTAGTTTATCTCATTGTCCATTAACCACAACACTAGTTCCATTAACCAGGGTAACTAGTTTCTTTGATTGCCCATTAACTAGGACACTAGTCCCATTATCTAGGGTAACTAGTTTCACACATATTAATATGAAAATGAGAACATAACACATTTAACGTATTTATCCATTACTTGACATAATGAATTTGTTGAATAAGGTATCAAGGTGTCAAACACCTTTTCCACAACAATATCCGCTCACCTACCGGTTATCTCACACGTTAGTTATTTTAAAGTTCTCATCATATATATTTTTTCTGACATTAATTTGTGTCGTGGTGGTCTAATACAAATTACACATGATTTTTTCCATTTAAATAAGTAATAGATCATACATTAGATCTTGTCTATGCGGTCGATAATAACTCTTGCATATCAATTCTACCATTATAGTAAAAAGTAATACATACAAGGTTTTTTCGTTGTTGTGGTCAAAAGTAATATATACAAGGTTTTTCTTTCATCGTGACAAATCACATCTCATAATGTACCATACATTATTGCTTATACGATTAACTACAAATTAAATATCAATTTTTATCTCAAAGATATATGCCTTCTATTAACAATAACAATAATAATACACTCGACAATTTAATTACCATTTCAATTCTAACAATTATAAAAGCATGTATACATAATTATAAAAGCAAGGGAGGGTCAATCCCTTACCTTAACTTATGCTATCAAAGCTCTTGAGAAGTCAAGTTTAGCTCTGATTGCTTCTCCTACAACTCGTAAGTAATAACCATAATGTTCACTTCATTAACTTAAAATTTATCTATAGAAATTTCTATATCATACATCCAGAATTTCAAACAATTAATTCATTTTCTACTTACACTTCAAACATCAATTTCCCATTACACTCCACAAAACAATATTTACGTTATTCATTTAAATCCTCACTCAAATTTTCACATCATTATAATTTTCAATTCAATGGTCAATCATGAACAACAATTTAATAGTTAATTTGAAATTTCCCACACTTCCATAATTTCATATTTACTATTAACACATATCAACTAATTCAATTCGAACCAATATAACTTAACCTAACAAAATCAATTTAAATAACATGCCCACTCATTCCCAACTTGTATTTTTCATTTCTCTATTTCACTTACTAATTTAATTTACCTTCCTTTCAAGTTTCTACCAATTATTCAAAACTGAGAAATTACCATGATTATTTTTACTATCATTATTACTATTTATTTAATTACTCAACATGTTGAATTCAATGCCAACAAACAATACATACATTTTTATTCCTACAATTATTTTTATAACATAGATTCCATGTTATCACCCATATTTCTCCATAATTTACTCATTCCTTACATATTACTCTCCTGCTAACTATATAATCCTCATATAATGTAATGTTCAATTTCTTTCTTATTTTTTTCATTAGTAACTAACCATTATTCATAGATGTTCATCATCATAAATGATTTCTCTACATAATCCTCATATAATGTAATCTTTTATGTGTTTCCTGATTTTTCTTTTCAAAAATGATAAATTTTGACCCCTGACTTTTTGCCCTATTTTCTTTATCAGATAGATTTATTTTGAGAAAGTCATACATATAAAAGTTATAAAATTATCTCTTAGAGTTCTTTTGACACAAAAAGTAGTTAACTTGGATATATGTAGCGAAAGTTATATGACACGACCAAAAGATTGATGTCTTCTTCCAAGTGCAGGAGTGTCGAAGTAATAAATAACCCGGCAAGACCGGAGTCGAACCACAGAGAGGTTAATTGTATAAATTATAAATAACAAGACAACAACAACAACAACAACAATAATAACAATAATAATAGCAATAATAGTAATAGTAATAGTAATAGTAATAGTAATAGTAATAATAATACTCAGTACGTGACATTGTTATACCTGAGAATGATCTAAAAGAACGGGTCACAGGTTTCCAGCCTATATATTGAGTTTATGAAAAGATCAAAGAGATATAATAATAATAATAATAATAATAATAATAATAGTAATAGTAATAGTAATAGTAATAGTAATAGTAATAGTAATAATAATAATAATAATAATAATATTAATAGTAATAATAATAATAGTAGTAGTAGTAATAATAATAATAATAATAATAATAATAATAATAATACTAGTAGTAGTAGTAGTAGTAGTAGTAGTAGTAATAAAAGAAGAAGATGAAGAAATTAATGAGAACTTTGAGATGAAAGATTAATGTAAAGATTAAACAACGATAAAAGCAAATGTCAAGGTTAGAGGATCCACCAATGGTATTTCAAACAAGTATAGTATAAACTCTTATTACTCAATTTGGAAACCACACACGAAGGAGGTTCCAGCCGGATGATTTGTCATTAATAGCTTATTATAAATTACTAACATGATCATATTAATTATCTTATTTACATAACACCAAACTTTTAAATATTATCAGGAATTCATGATGTTAACTGATGTTAACAACAAATCAAGTTTCTTTCATAGCCCAGGTGTAGGTAATACCATACGGTTGGGCTATGAGAGTGCCAAGCATTTGTTGTATCAAGTATTATACAACACAAATCTAGATTAACCATTTAACAAGCAAGATATTAAGAATTAGTAAGATAAAAAATAAGACATGTTAATATTAAACATTAAGGTCCATGTTGAGTTCACACCATACTTATTCTTACACCATTAGTGTAACATTTTCACCTTGACATAATAAACTTAGCTAAACATAATGAAGAAGAGAAACATAAATAAACAAAACAAGAACATAAAGAAAATACAAGTTAACTAAGTAAAGGAAAGGAAATGAAAAGCATAAACAAGATATTAATGAAAGCAAAACTTAAAAATTACAAAAAAAATATAAAGAGAGAAATAAAGAGCATGAACTTGATCTGAACAACCAAGCCCCCAAATACATGGCAAATGCCTTTTTTTATAGGCCAAAATTCAGAATTATTGATTTGATGACTAATTGTTGAGTGGATGGCCAACTTTTGACTTGGTGAAAATTCTTATCTTCTTGTCTGAATAAAACAAAAAAGCTACCATCCGAACTGGGTCCACTCGAAAACATGAAAGTTGTAGGAAATTGACTCAGCTTTCCAAAAAAAAAAATGGAGGTCATTTGGACATCTAGAACTCGAGATATGACCCAATTACCGAACAGTGTTCTAGTTTGGACTGCACCAATATCTCTTTTCTAAGTTTCACCATCTCTTTATCTTCATAAATTTTAGTAGTTGAATTAATCAATCAGTCCTTTGATTTATGTGATAGGCCTGCATTTAAGATGAATATTTACCATATATTAGGGCATTTTATAGTATTAGACTTGTTATTATAAAACATGCTTTAGTTAAGGAGTTATTGATACTTTAAGTGCAAAATGATGATATAAAACCTTGATAAATATGCACTTTTAAGTACTAATCACACCCCCCAACCAGCTTATTACTAGTCCCTAGTAATCAAACCGTTAAAATAGAAATTTTTTTTGTAAATTCCATAAAGCAAGACATTCATCATTCAACTTACTTTAATTTATCCAGATAAACAAACTCTCATTAAATTCATATATCTGCTCAATACCTCTTAAACAAGATATTACTAAACCTTTCTTTTGTGCTCAAAATATCAACATATAACTATGAGGCTTTACTTTGAAGAAAAATAAAATTTTGTTCTAATGTTTAAGGCTAACTTCCTTAGGTTGGGATTATTATTTTTTTTGCTTTTTATTTATTTACTTATATACACATACAACTTGAAACACAATGCACCTTTAACCCATGTAACGAGTTTTAGGCTAATGACTCCCAGATGACACGACCAAAAGCTTGATGTCTTTTCCCAAGTGCAGGAGTGTCGAAGTAATAAATAACCCGGCAAGACCGGGGTCGAACCACAGAGAGGTTAATTGTATAAATTATAAATAACAACACAACAATAACAACAATAACAATAATAATAACAATAATAGTACTAGTAATAGTAATAATAATAATAATACTCAGTACGTGGCGTTGTTATACCTGAGAATGATCTAAAAGATCGCGTCACAGGTTTCCAGCCGATATACTGAGTTTATGAACAGATAATAACAACAACAACAACAACAACAACAACAATAAAGAAGAGAAGGAATAAATTAATGAGAACTTTGAGTTGAAAGATTAATGTAAGGATTAAACAACGATAAAAATAAATGTCAAGGTTAGAGGGTCCACTAATGGTACTTCAAACAAGTATAGTATAAACTCTTATTACTCAATTGGAAACCACATATAAAAGAGGTTCCAATCAGATTATAAATTGTTAACATGATTACATTAGTTATCTTATTCGAATAAAGCTAATACTTGTAAATGTTGGCAGGCATTCATGATTATAACTTATGTTAACAACAAATCAAGTTCCTTTCATAGCTCAGGTGTCGGTTATACCATACAGTATGGACTATGAAAGTACCAAGTATTTGTTGTACCAAGTGTTATACAACATAAATCTAGATTAACCATTTAACAAGCAAAGTATTAAAAGTGAACAAGATAACAAATATAAAACATGTTAGTATCCAACGTTAAGGTCCATGTTAAGTTTATATTATACTTATTCTTACACCATTAGTGTACCCTTTTCACCTTGACATAATTAACTTAGCTAAACATAATGAAAGAAAGAAACATAGATGAACAAGATAAGAACATAAATGAGAAAGAAGTTAACTAAGTAAAGGAAAGGAAATGAAGTGCATAAACTTGATATTAATGAAAGCAAAACATAAGCAATACAAAGAGAGAAAGCAAGAGTATGATCTTGATCTGGAAACCAAGATGCCTCAATACATGGTAAGTGCCTCCTTTTATAGGCCAAAATTTGGAACTATTGATTTGTTAATTAATTGATGAGTGGGTGGCCACATCTTGACTTGGTGACAATCCTTATCTTCTTGTCTGAACAAGACGTCATTGCTAACATCATAATTTGCCCAGAATCCTCAGGAATGTTCTAGGAAATTGTCTCAGCTTTCCAAAAAAAAAAAGATAAGGTCATTTGGACTTCTAGAACTCAAGATATGGGCTGAACACTAAATAGTGTCTGGGCTGCAGGACAACTTCAGACTTCTTCGTTGTTCCTTTAGTTTGGACTTCAAAACGGCCTTTTTAAATCTTGGGCTCCCATGAAAGTTGTAGGCCTTTGTCTTACCTTTCCATCCATATAAAATGGACCTAAATCCGAGATCTAGAGCTCCAGATATGATCCAATTACCGAGCAATGTTCCGGTTTGGACTGCACCGGCATCTCTTTTCTAAGTTTGGCCATCTCTTTGTCCTTTCACTTTCAATACTTAAACTCATCAATCAATCCTTTTATTTATGTGATAGGCCTGCATTTAAGATGAGCATTTACCATAAATTAAGGTATCTTATAGTATCAAACTTGTTATTATAAAACATGCTTTAGTTAAGGAGTTATTGATACTTCAAGTGCAAAATGATGATATAAAACCTTGATAAACATGCACTTTTAAGTACTAATCACACCCCCCAACCAGCTTATTACTAGTCCCTATTAATCTAAAGCGTTAAAATAGAGAAACAATTTGCAAGTATCACAAAGCAAGGCATCGTAGAAACGGAAAATAAAGATTCATCGGGAAAGTAGTCATCGATTGGTGTGATGTCAGATTTCGAATCTGTTGTCAATCTTGATAAATGATCTGCAACAACATTTTCGGTGCCTTTCTTGTCTTTGATTGTGATATCAAATTCTTGAAGTAACAAAATCTACCGCACCAATCTAGCCTTAGAATCTTTCTTAGAAAGAAGATATTTCAATGCTGCATGATCACTAAAAACAACAACAGGTGAGCCAACAAGATATGATCTGAATTTATCACAAGCAAATACTACTGCAAGTAATTCTTTTTCAGTGGTGGTGTAATTCATTTGAGCACTATTTAAAGTTTTACTTGCATAGTAAATCACATAAGGTTTCTTATCTTTTCTTTGTCCCAAGACAGCACCCACGGCATAATCACTAGCGTCACACATTATTTCAAAAGGTAATGACCAATCAGGAGGTTGAATGACAGGAGCAGAAGTAAGCAAGTTTTTAAGTTTAACAAAGGCTTCTTCACAATGTTCAGTCCATTCAAAAATATTATCCTTTGTTAGAAGGTTACTCAAGGGCTTAGATATTACACTAAAATCTTTGATAAACCTTCTGTAAAAACCAGCATGTCCTAAGAATGATCTAACATCTTTAACAGATTTTGGTGTTGGTAAGTTGGCAATTAACTCGATTTTAGATTTGTCAACCTCAATTCCTTTCGATGAAACAATGTGACCAAGTACAATGCCGTTTGTTACCATAAAGTGACATTTTTCCCAATTCAATACAAGATTCTTCTCTTCACACCTGCTCAAAACCTTTTCTAAGTTAGTCAAACAATCATCAAATGAATCACCAAAAACAGAAAAATCATCCATAAAAATTTCAAGAAAACGTTCAACCATATCACTGAATATGCTAAGCATGCATCTTTGAAACGTGGCTGGTGCATTACATAATCCAAAAGGCATCCTTCGATATGCAAAAGTACCAAATTGACATGTGAAAGTAGTCTTCTCTTGATCTTCCAATGCAATTTCAATTTGATTGTAACCTGAATAGCCATCTAGGAAACAATAAAATTCATGACCTGCAACTCTTTCTAGGATTTGGTCCATGAAAGGTAAAGGAAAATGATCTTTTCTAGTCATTGAATTAAGTTTCCTATAGTCAATGCACATGCGCCAACCAGTAACAGTCCTAGTTGGAATTAACTCATTTTTCTCATTTGTTATCACAATGACTCCAGACTTTTTGGGTACAACTTGTGTAGGACTTACCCATTTGCTGTCAGAAATAGGATAAATGATTCCATTATCTAGAAGCTTAATGACTTCATTTTTCACTATTTCTTTCATATTAGGATTAAGCCTTCGTTGCATTTCTCTAGAGGGTTTAGCATTTTCCTCCAAATAAATCCTGTGTGTGCAAATCAAAGGGCTAATTCCTTTTATGTCAGCTATGGTCCATCCTAATGCATTTTTGTGCATTTTCAGAGTCTGTAATAACTTACCTTCTTGATGTGCATTAAGTTTGGAAGAGATTATTACCAGAAAAGTTTCATTTTCTCCCAAAAATGAGTATTTGAGATTAAATGGTAACGGCTTCAATTCAGGTTTTGGTGGTTGAACACTTGAGGGTATGGGCTCAATTGATTGTGGTGGCAATTCTTCAATTTGTGGTCTCCAATTGCATGCCTTTGATTCCTGAAAGTAGACCATTTGCAAATCATCAGATTCATCAATCTCAGTTTCACTGGAAGTGGTTTGAAATTGATCATGAACTAATTTTTCAATAAAGTCCACTTCCTGTAAATCATTATCATCTCCAGGTTGCTTGTAAATGTTGAAAATATTCATCTCCAATGTCATGTTTCCAAATGATAGCTTCATGAGTCCATTCCTACAATTAATCAATGCATTAGAAGTGGCAAGAAATGGATGTCCTAAAAAAACAGGAATTGAATTACATGCTTCAACAGGTTGTGTATCCAAGACAACAAAATCCACAGGATAAATGAATTTATCAACTTGTACTAACACATCCTCAACTATTCCTCTAGGCACTTTTACAGATCTATCGGCAAGTAAAAGAGTTACAGAGGTTGGTTTTAACTCACCTAGATTGAGACTTTGAAAGACTGAATATGGAAGTAAATTCACACTAGCTCCAAGATCAAGTAAGGCTCTTTCAATTTTATGTTCTCCAATAAAGCAAGAAATTGTAGGATAACCAGGGTCTTTATATTTCAAAGCATTATTGTTCTGAAGAATGATACTTACTTGTTCGGCTAAAAAGGCTTTCTTTTTCACATTCAGTTTTCTCTTTACAGTGCACAAATCTTTCAAAAATTTAGCATAGGAAGGAACCTGTTTAATAGCATCCAACAAAGGTATATTGATCCTTACATGTTTGAAAATTTCAAAGATTTCAGAGTTGTGATTGACTTTCCTTTGTTTGGTCATGGCATGAGGAAATGGAAGTGCTGGCGGGGAATCAGTCTTTTCTTTGCAATGTTTAGGTTCAACCCCTTCCTTACCCTCAGAGATAGACTCATCATCTTTCTCACAAGGTTCAAGAATGGGTTTTTCAATAACCTTACCACTACGAAGAGTGATGACTGATTTGACTTGATCCATGTGTTGGCTTCCAGAACCACTTGTATTTGCATTGTATTGCCCCTTTGGATTTTGTTGTGGTTGAGATGGAAACTTACCTTTCTCTTGGAAACTGAGAGCAAATGTTAATTTTGCAAGAGCATCTTTAAAATCTATCATGCTTTGAGCAAGTTGAGTGTTGATTGTCTCCTGCTTTTCAATGAATGCATGCAATGTTTCCTCAAAATTTCTTCTAGGAGGTGGAGCATAAGGAGGTGCATATCCATGAGAATTTTGAAAATTATGATGTGCTTGAAACGGTAGCTGTGAAGTTTGTGCATTGTTTCTATCACTCTTCCAACTGAAATTTGGGTGATTTCTCCAATCAGGGTTGTACGTTTGTGAGTATGGGTTATGGTTGGGTCTTTGGAAACTGTTTAAAGCATGGGCTTGTTCATGGAGGCATTCCTTAAAAGAAGGCAAAGTTGGACAATCATTTGTGGAATGTTCATTGGTTTCATAGATTTGACACAATGTCTTGAACAGATTTTAATTGACCATTTTTTTTCAATTCAAGTGCTTCGACTTTTCTAGCTAAAGATGCAAACTTGGCTTGGAGGTCATGATCTTCCCTAAGGTTGTGCATACCTCCACTAGATGTATGAGGTTGTGTTTTACTTGGTGCCTCATAAGTACCTGTGGTGTCCCAATTTTGAGCATTTTCGACTAGCAAGTCTAGGTACTCCATTGCTTCATTAGGGTCTTTATCTTCGAAAGTTCCATTGCACATCAATTCAACCATTTGCCTATCTCTAGGTGTTAAACCTTTATAAAAATGTGAAACCAATCTCCATGTTTCAAAACCATGATGTGGGCAAGTATTAAGCAAATCTCGATACCTATCCCAACATTGGTAAAATGTTTCTCCTGGTTTTTGAGTGAAAGTGATGATTTATCTTTTGAAAGAGTTTGTTCTGTGAGACGGAAAAAACTTCTTTAAAAATTGTTGTTGCATTTCATCCCAAGCACGAATAGATCCTGGTCTCAAATTTTGTAGCCATGTTTTAGCTTTATCTTTTAATGAAAAAGGAAAAAGCTTTAATCGAATGGTGTTCATGCTACAATTTGAGTCATTATAGGTATTACAGACCTCCTCAAATTCCCTTAAATGCAAGTATGGATTTTCTAGGTCTAAGCCATGAAAAGAAGGTAAAAGTTGAATAATGCCTGGCTTAAAATTAAAATGAGATGCATCAGGAGGGAAAACTATGCATGAGGGTGCACTTGTTCTTGTGGGATTCATGTGGTCTCTAAGTGTTCTCATACGGTTATTCTCATTATTCTCATTATGAAGCGATTGATTATCTTCTTCGGTCATATTTTCTGAAAATGATGAGGATACCCTACAAAGTCGACCATTTAATGTACGTGACCAAACTCGCTTGCACGTGTAGAAAGAGAATAAAAGGAAGAAAAGAAAATAGAAGAAAAAGAAACAAAACAAAACAAAGAAAACAAAAGTTAGATAAAATGAAAAGTGAAAAGAGAAAATAAATTAAATATTATAATTTATACAAGAATTTACCTCCCCGGCAACGGCACCAAAAACTTGACACGACCAAAAGCTTGATGTCTTTTCCCAAGTGCAGGAGTGTCGAAGTAATAAATAACCCGGCAAGACCGGGGTCGAACCACAAAGAGGTTAATTGTATAAATTATAAATAACAACACAACAATAACAACAATAACAATAATAATAACAATAGTAGTACTAGTAATAGTAATAATAATAATAATACTCAGTACGTGGCGTTGTTATACCTGAGAATGATCTAAAAGATCGGGTCACAGGTTTCCAGCCGATATACTGAGTTTATGAACAGATAACAACAACAACAACAACAACAACAACAACAACAACAATAAAGAAGAGAAGGAATAAATTAATGAGAACTTTGAGTTGAAAGATTAATGTAAGGATTAAACAACGATAAAAATAAATGTCAAGGTTAGAGGGTCCACTAATGGTACTTCAAACAAGTATAGTATAAACTCTTATTACTCAATTGGAAACCACATATAAAAGAGGTTCCAATCAGATTATAAATTGTTAACATGATTACATTAGTTATCTTATTCGAATAAAGCTAATACTTGTAAATGTTGGCAGACATTCATGATTATAACTTATGTTAACAACAAATCAAGTTCCTTTCATAGCTCAGGTGTCGGTTATACCATACAGTATGGGCTATGAAAGTACCAAGTATTTGTTGTACCAAGTGTTATACAACATAAATCTAGATTAACCATTTAACAAGCAAAGTATTAAAAGTGAACAAGATAACAAATATAAAACATGTTAGTATCCAACGTTAAGGTCCATGTTAAGTTTATATTATACTTATTCTTACACCATTAGTGTACCCTTTTCACCTTGACATAATTAACTTAGCTAAACATAATGAAAGAAAGAAACATAGATGAACAAGATAAGAACATAAATGAGAAAGAAGTTAACTAAGTAAAGGAAAGGAAATGAAGTGCATAAACTTGATATTAATGAAAGCAAAACATAAGCAATACAAAGAGAGAAAGCAAGAGTATGATCTTGATCTGGAAACCAAGATGCCTCAATACATGGTAAGTGCCTCCTTTTATAGGCCAAAATTTGGAACTATTGATTTGTTAATTAATTGATGAGTGGGTGGCCACATCTTGACTTGGTGACAATCCTTATCTTCTTGTCTGAACAAGACGTCATTGCTAACATCATAATTTGCCCAGAATCCTCAGGAATGTTCTAGGAAATTGTCTCAGCTTTCCAACAAAAAAAAGATAAGGTCATTTGGACTTCTAGAACTCAAGATATGGGCTGAACACTAAATAGTGTCTGGGCTGCAGGACAACTTCGGACTTCTTCGTTGTTCCTTCAGTTTGGACTTGAAAACGGCCATTTTAAATCTTGGGCTCCCATGAAAGTTGTAGGCCTTTGTCTTACCTTTCCATCCATATAAAATGGACCTAAATCCGAGATCTAGAGCTCCAGATATGATCCAATTACCGAGCAATGTTCCGGTTTGGACTGCACCGGCATCTCTTTTCTAAGTTTGGCCATCTCTTTGTCCTTTCACTTTCGATACTTAAACTCATCAATCAATCCTTTTATTTATGTGATAGGCTTGCATTTAAGATGAGCATTTACCATAAATTAAGGTATCTTATAGTATCAAACTTGTTATTATAAAACATGCTTTAGTTAAGGAGTTATTGATACTTCAAGTGCAAAATGATAATATAAAACCTTGATAAACATGCACTTTTAAGTACTAATCACCAGACCAGTTGGTCTTAGGGCATTAGGTGTTGAGACACCCCTACGAGTTTAGCAACTCGGGTTGCAGATACTGATACGTAGATAGTGCAATGTTTGATTCCTTTAAGCTTTTCTCCTTAACCCATGTAATAAGCATTGGGCCAATAACTCCTAAGTCAGTTGACTTTAGGGTATTAAGTGTTAAAACACCCCTTCGGGCTTAATTGCTTAGGTTAGGGAGGCTACAAAACCAAACTTATCTACCTTTTTATTATCATTGTTTTTTTTTTTTCAAATTATTACTATCCCTTTCCCTTAGTTGTTACCTTTAACAAAAGAACATAAATAATGTAATGATCCGATGTGCAACCCACAATCATATGTTAAAGTGTGTGTGTGTGAAAATGAAGATTTAAGAATACTTGTTAAATTAGCATATGAGCATAATCAAGTGCGACCAATACGAGAGTTTGTAAACCTGAATATTTCAAGAAGTATTCGGATAGACCCTATTAAGAATGTTTATTAAGATGCGTCTCAAGAGTCACTTTAACAAAAGAACTCCTTTTACTCTGCCATCCTAGTAACAACAGTTTTGCAAATAGTTTATGAAATAAAAAACACACAGTTTTTTTTTTTTATATATATATATATTTAAATATATTAACTACTACCCATTCCCCCAACCAAAATGAGACATTGTCCTTAATGTCTTAAGGTAGAAAGATAGAGTATAGAAGACATCACCTGAAATAACGAACACTAACAAACCTGAAACAGACTTAAACAAATATAAGAAACAACAAAACACAACAATAAAACCAAAAGACACAAAGTTTTTACAAATGAAGGCTCAAATCCAATCTAAGCTTTTTATAGCTTTCCTTAGTTAACCAATTTATACGACTCATGGAGGGATTAATTACAGGGATAAAAGATTGTAATTGGTTAATCAATTGTTCAGCAGTAGCAACAAAGATTATGATTTGTCGTGCTGAAGATGTTAGAAATTCCTGTTCCACAGCATGATAAAAAAAAGACAACAACTTATCATAAAAACCATTAACATTTAACAAACCTATGGGTTTATGATGAATGTGCAGTTGGGCCCAAGAGGAAATATGAAAGATCTCTTCCAATGTGCTCAGACCTCCTGGTAAGGCAATGAAGGAATCAACATGGTTAAACATTGCATTCAGTCGATCAGACATTGTGGGGACCTGTAATTCCTCTCCAATTGTTTTTCCAATAATGTCCCCTTGTGCTAAAGCTTTAGGGACAACCCCCAAAACTTGACTACCTCCTAAAGATGCAGCTATTGACACTCCCCCCATTAACCAAAGGCTGCCTCCTCCATACACTAAATGAATCTTTCTCTCAGCTAGTACCTGACCAAGATGATTTGCTGATTTTAAAAACTCTTTTTCTTTCCTAGGACTGGATCCACCAAAAACACAAATATTGCTCATGTGATTACTTAAGGAACCTGCCATTTCTACACACATCTGTATTTGATGAATGTATGGGTTGAATAGAAATGAAGGGAAGGAAGAGAAGAATTTATAGATGAGAAATTGAAAATGCAATCATACCATCTATATGTAGGCCAGCCGTAGTCTCTCTCACTCTCTCTCTTTATTAATTATTTATTTTCAAAAAGCATGTGTATGTACAGGTAGTTATGATTGTGGCTTACATCTTCCCTTTGTTTTACGTCCAAGAATGGCTTAAACTCCCTCTATGAGTTGGGGATAGGCTTCCCATCTAATTTTCTTAAAAACTGGCAAACAAGGTCTTTTTTAGTTAGATCCCCAAGACTAAGTCGAGCATGTTTTTTTATGGAATTGGGGCCATAAATCATAAATTGCATGATGCACATCTCCACTAGGGTGCGTCTCAAGAGTCAATAGAAGATTATCTAAAGACCCCTTACTCAGGCCATCCTTAATGAATTGTATTTTATCTGCACGGTTTACAGATACCATTCCTAAAGAACGGACATGTGCATTACAAGTCCATCTGGTACATCTGTGACAGACTTGCAGTCGTTTTGCACGTTGTTTCTTTGCAAAAGTGCTCTTACCTGTTCCAGGCATATGTGAAATGAAAGAATTGGAGGACTCACCTGATAACCGGACCTTTGCTTCAATCAGCCAACAAATATCTTCAGGAATTCCATGGTTCATTAACAACCTCAATCTTACACATCTAGCACGGTAAATTTTTGTAATCGCATTCTGAGGTAGAGCGGGAAAATACTTTTTCAATTTTTCAAGAGTGGTGTCCAATTTGAAATGAGAATTGGATGAGAGATTCAAAGAAAGAAGAAAGAGCAAAGAATTGCATAATTATATACACAGATATCAGTTATCATGGGAAACTGAAAGAACTGACTTAAGAGTCACGGAGTACCGTTATTCGCCATTTGACCAGGGTGAGAGAAACTAGCAAAACAAAAGTCACACCAAAAAGGAACGCAAAAAAAAAAGTTAGAAAAACAAAATAATCAAACTTTATCTAAAAGATCGTTCAAACCAATGGATTCATTTTCACCAGGAAACTCATCAAAGTAAGCTTTCAAACGATGTCCATTTACCTTCAAAACATTTTCATTATTTGAATTCTCAATATCAAGGGCCCCATAAGGATACACATGTTTCAAAATAAATGGACCGCTCCATCTTGATCTTATTTTTTCAGGAAATAAATGGAGTCGAGAATTATAAAGCAAAACTTTTTGACCAGTATCAACTTTTTGACAATTTTCACAAGTTTTGCAGAATGCATGCGTGTCCTTGAACATGGTGGGCTAATAAAATCCTTTTTGTAAGATTTTTGCAGTCGTATTTCTTGATGAGAATTGACTCCCACATGCTTTAAAATGACAAAGTTTAATAACACTACTTACCTTATTGTCAGGAATGCATCTTTGAAATTTTTGATCAGGACAATATTTAAATAAGTTAGGGTCATCCCAATAAAAGTTCTTCACTTCGTTCAAAAACTTTCCTCTGTCTTCAGTACTCTAGTGAGCTGGCAAATCTCTTGAAGCAAGAAAATTGAAATTTTTAGCAAACCAAGGCATTGAACTAAGAGAAAGTAAGGATTCGTCAGGAGAGTAATCATCGATTGGTGGGATGTCAGATGTCAAATGTGTTGTCACTCTTGACAAAAAATCGGCATCAATATTTTTGGTGCCTTTTTCATCCGTGATTTCTTTCTGAGAATAAATCATTTGCAAATCTTCAGATTCATTCAACTCAATTTTACTCAAAGTAGATTCAAGTTGATCATGAACTAATTCTTCAATATGATTTACTTCTTGTAAATCATTATCATCTCCAAGCTGCTTGCAAATGTTGAAAATATTCATCTCCAATGTCATGTTTCCAAAAGATAACTTCATGAGTCCATTCCTACAATTAATCAATGCATTAGAAATTGCAAGAAACGGACGTCCTAAAATAACAAGAAATGAATTATATGCTTCAGCAGGTTGCATGTCCAAGACAATAAAATGTATAGGGTAAATGAATTTATCAACTTGTACTAACACATCCTCAACTATTTCTCTAGGCACTTTTACAGATCTATCAGCAAGTAAAAGAGTTACAGAAGTTGGTTTTAACTCACCTAGATTGAGACTTTGAAAAATCGAATATGGAAGTAAATTCACACTAGCTCCAAGATCAAGTAAAACTCTTTCAATTTTATGTTCTCCAATAAAGCAAGAAATGGTAGGACAACCAGGGTCTTTATATTTCAAAGCATTATTATTTTGAAGAATAACACTTACTTGTTCGGCTAAAAAGGCTTTCTTTTTCACATTCAGTTTTCTCTTCACAGTGCATAGATCTTTTAAAAATTTAGCATAAGAAGGTACCTGTTTAATAGCATCCAACAAAGGTATATTGATCCTTACCTGTTTAAAAGTTTCAAGGATTTCAGAATTGTGATTGACTTTTCTTTGTTTGGTCATGGCATGAGGAAATGTAAGTGCTGGCGGAGAATCAGTCTTTTCTTCACAATGTTCAAATTCAACCCCTTCCTTACCCTCAGAGATTGACTCACCATTTTTCTCACAAGGTTCAAGAGTGGGTTTTTCAATAACCTTACCACTGCGAAGAGTGATGACTAATTTAACTTGATCCATGTGTTGGCTTCCGGAACTACTTGCATTTGCATTGTATTACCCCTTTGGATTTTGCTGTGGTTGAGATGGAAACTTACCTTTCTCTTGAAAACTAAGAGCAGATGTGAATTTTACAAGAGCATTTTTAAAATTTATCATGCTTTGAGCAAGTTGAATGTTGATTGTCTCTTGCTTTTCAATGAATGCATGCAATGTTTCCTCAAGATTTCTTCTAGGAGGTGGAGCATAAGGAGGTGCATATCCATGAGAGTTTTGAAAATTATGGTGTGCTTGAAACGGTGGCTGTGAAGTTTGTGCATTATTGTTATCACTCTTCCAACTGAAATTTGGGTGATTTCTCCAACCAGGATTGTATGTTTGCGAGTATGGGTTATGATTGGGCCTTTGGAAACTATTTAAAACATGGGCTTGTTCATGGAGGCATTCCTTGAAAGAAGGCAAAGTTGGACAGTCATTGGTTGCATGTTCATTTGTTTCACAGATTTGACACACAATGTCTTGAACAGATTTTAATTGACCACTCTTTTTCAATTCTAGTGCCTCGACTTTTCTAGCTAAAGATGCAAACTTGGCTTGAAGGTCATGATCTTCCCTAAGGTTATACATACCTCCACTAGATGTATGAGGTTGGGTTTTACTTGGTGCCTCATAAGTGCCCGTAGTGTTCCAATTTTGCGCATTTTCAGCTAGCAAGTCTAGGTACTCCATTGCTTCATTAGGGTCTTTATCTTCAAAAGTTCCATTGCACATCAATTCAACCATTTGCCTATCTTTAGGTGTTAACCCTTTATAAAATTATGAAACCAATCTCCATGTTTCAAAACTATGATGAGGGCAAGTATTAAGCAAGCTCGATACCTATCCCAACATTGGTAAAATATTTCACCTGGTTTTTGAGTGAAAGTAGTGATTTGTCTTTTGAAAGAGTTGGTTCTATGAGATGAAAAAAACTTCTTTAAAAATTGTTGTTGCATTTCATCCCAAGCACGAATGGATTCTGACCTAAGATTTTGTAGCCATGTTTTAGCTTTATCTTTTAATGAAAAAGGAAAAAGCTTTAATCTAATGGTATTCATGCTACAATTTAAGTCATTATAGGTGTTACAAACTTCTTTAAATTCTCTCAAATGCAAGTATGGATTTTCTAGATTTAAGCCATGAAAAGAAGGTAAAAGTTGAATAATGTCTGGCTTAAAATTAAAATGGGATGCATCAGGAGGGAAAACTATGCGAGGGTGCACCTTTTCTTGTGGGATTCATGTGGTCTCTAAGTGTCCTAACACGGTTATTCTCATTATTCTCATTATGAAGTGACTGGTTATCTTCTTCGACCATATTTTATGAAAATGATAAGGATACCCTACAAAGTCTACCACTTAATGTACGTGACCAAACACTCATGCACGTGTAGAAAGAGAATAAAAGGAAGAAGAAAACAAAAGAAAAAGAAATAAAACAAAAGAGACAATGTTAGATACAAGAAAAGTGAAAAGAGAAAACAAAATAAATACTATAATTTGTACAAGAATTTACCTCCCCGGCAACGGCGCCAAAAACTTGACATGACCAAAAGATTGATGTCTTCTCCCAAGTGCAGGAGTGTCGAAGTAATAAATAACCCGGCAAGACCAGGGTCGAACCACAGAGAGATTAATTATATAAATTATAAATAACAAGACAACAACAACAACAACAACAACAACAATAATAACAATAATAATAACAATAATAGCAATAATAGTAATAGTAATAGTAATAGTAATAGTAATAGTAATAGTAATAATAATAATAATAATAATAATAATAATACTCAGTACGTGACGTTGTTATACCTGAAAATGATCTAAAAGATCGGGTCACAGGTTTCCAGCCTATATACTGAGTTTATGAAAAGATCAAAGAGATATATTATATAATAATAATAATAATAATAATAATAATAATAATACTAGTAGTAGTAGTAGTAGTAATAATAATAAAAGAAGAATAAGATGAAGAAATTAATGAGAACTTTGAGATGAAAGATTAATGTAAAGATTAAACAATGATAAAAGCAAATGTCAAGGTTAGAGGATCCACCAATGGTATTTCAAACAAGTATAATATAAACTCTTATTACTCAATTTGAAAACCATACACGAAGGAGGTTCCAGTTGGATGATTTGTCATTAATAGCTCATTATAAATTACTAACATGATCATATTAATTATCTTAATTACATAACACCAAACTTTTAAATATTATCAGGAATTCATGATGTTAACTGATGTTAACAACAAATCAAGCTCCTTTCATAGCCTAGGTGTAGGTAATACCATACGGTTGGGCTATGAGAGTGCCAAGCATTTGTTGTACCAAGTATTATACAACACAAATCTAGATTAACTATTTAACAAGTAAGGTATTAAGAATTAGTAAGATAAAAAGATAAGACATGTTAATATTAAACATTAAGGTCCATGTAGGTCCATGTTGAGTTCACACCATACTTATTCTTACACCATTAGTGTAACATTTTCACCTTGACATAATAAACTTAGCTAAACATAATAAAGAAGAGAAACATAAATAAACAAAACAAGAACATAAAGAAAATACAAGTTAACTAAGTAAAGGAAAGGAAATGAAAAGCATAAACAAGATATTAATGAAAGCAAAACTTAAAAATTACAAAAAAAATATAAAGAGAGAAATAAAGAGCATGAACTTGATCTGAACAACCAAGCCCCCAAATACATGGCAAATGCCTTTTTTTATAGGCCAAAATTCAGAATTATTGATTTGATGACTAATTGTTAAGTGGATGACCAACTTTTGACTTGGTGAAAATCCTTATCTTCTTGTCTGAATAAAACAAAAAAGCTACCATCCGAACTGGGTCCACTGGAAAACATGAAAGTTGTAGGAAATTGACTCAGCTTTCCAGGAAAAAAAAAATGGAGGTTATTTGGACATCTAGAACTCGAGATATGACTTAATTACCGAACAATGTTTCAGTTTGTTTCACCTTGACATAATAAACTTAGCTAAACATAATAAAGAAGAGAAACATAAATAAACAAAACAAGAACATAAAGAAAATACAAGTTAACTAAGTAAAGGAAAGGAAATGAAAAGCATAAACAAGATATTAATGAAAGCAAAACTTAAAAATTACAAAAAAAATATAAAGAGAGAAATAAAGAGCATGAACTTGATCTGAACAACCAAGCCCCCAAATACATGGCAAATGCCTTTTTTTATAGGCCAAAATTCAGAATTATTGATTTGATGACTAATTGTTAAGTGGATGGCCAACTTTTGACTTGGTGAAAATCCTTATCTTCTTGTCTGAATAAAACAAAAAAGCTACCATCCGAACTGGGTCCACTGGAAAACATGAAAGTTGTAGGAAATTGACTCAGCTTTCCAGGAAAAAAAAAATGGAGGTTATTTGGACATCTAGAACTCGAGATATGACTTAATTACCGAACAATGTTTCAGTTTGTTTCACCTTGACATAATAAACTTAGCTAAACATAATAAAGAAGAGAAACATAAATAAACAAAACAAGAACATAAAGAAAATACAAGTTAACTAAGTAAAGGAAAGGAAATGAAAAGCATAAACAAGATATTAATGAAAGCAAAACTTAAAAATTACAAAAAAAAATATAAAAGAGAGAAATAAAGAGCATGAACTTGATCTGAACAACCAAGCCCCCAAATACATGGCAAATGCCTTTTTTTATAGGCCAAAATTCAGAATTATTGATTTGATGACTAATTGTTAAGTGGATGGCCAACTTTTGACTTGGTGAAAATCCTTATCTTCTTGTCTGAATAAAACAAAAAAGCTACCATCCGAACTGGGTCCACTGGAAAACATGAAAGTTGTAGGAAATTGACTCAGCTTTCCAGGAAAAAAAAATGGAGGTTATTTGGACATCTAGAACTCGAGATATGACTTAATTACCGAACAATGTTTCAGTTTGTTTCACCTTGACATAATAAACTTAGCTAAACATAATAAAGAAGAGAAACATAAATAAACAAAACAAGAACATAAAGAAAATACAAGTTAACTAAGTAAAGGAAAGGAAATGAAAAGCATAAACAAGATATTAATGAAAGCAAAACTTAAAAATTACAAAAAAAATATAAAGAGAGAAATAAAGAGCATGAACTTGATCTGAACAACCAAGCCCCCAAATACATGGCAAATGCCTTTTTTTATAGGCCAAAATTCAGAATTATTGATTTGATGACTAATTGTTAAGTGGATGGCCAACTTTTGACTTGGTGAAAATCCTTATCTTCTTGTCTGAATAAAACAAAAAAGCTACCATCCGAACTGGGTCCACTGGAAAACATGAAAGTTGTAGGAAATTGACTCAGCTTTCCAGGAAAAAAAAATGGAGGTTATTTGGACATCTAGAACTCGAGATATGACTTAATTACCGAACAATATTTCAGTTTGGATTACACCAACATCTCTTTTCTAAGTTTCACCCTCTCTTTATCTTCACAAATTTCAGTAGTTGAATTCATCAATCAATCCTTTGATTTATGTGATAGGCCTGCATTTAAGATGAACATTTACCATATATTAGGGCATTTTATAGTATTAGACTTGTTATTATAAAACATGCTTTAGTTAAGGAGTTATTGATACTTTAAGTGCAAAATGATGATATAAAACCTTGATAAATATACACTTTTAAGTACTAATCATTATACCTGATTTACAACTTTTAGATTTTTGGTAAGGAAATTTCCTTATTCTTACAATACACAATTTAGTTTTTTTTTGTCAAAACATGTACACACGCAAACCAGATATCTTCAAATAGATTTTCTCATTTAATTAACTTTTAAATGGGCTTTCTCAAAACCTTAAATCTCAATCCAATTAGGGATATTATATAAGTAGAATTCTAGGAATGAATGCTATAATTTTATTTTAAAGCTCATGATTTCATGAATTTATTTCTTTCTACATATAAATAAAAATAAATACTATATAAAATGGAGATAAGGAAGATGAACTATCATAAAATCGGAAGTTAGTACTGTAGATAAAAATCATATAAAAATAAGCACACCAATGGCATTCAAAATGTCTAGGAAAAATCAATCAAGATTCCCTGCAACCTTTCCCAAATATGGTTACCATGCTTATTCGGTCCCTTCATCATAACTGCGATGACATATATATACAGATTTTAGAATGTAACTATCCTATGATTTGAGAACCCTTCTAAAATCAATTCCCACTATGTGTTTAGATTTTGCAGCCATCCACTTAATGAGCGGCCAATAACATTAGCTTCCTTTACCAGAAGAGACAAACCCTATCTTAGATTTTCACAAATCTTCATATGGCTCTGCATGTAATTTGATAAGGTCTCTAATATAAGATAATTTGATAACATGAGGTCAAAGAACTAGTTACACTCATGAGATTTCCATAGATAGAAGGTAAATACCAGATGGGTTCTCATCCAAATTAACCATGGCGTCCACTGAACTCGTTCTCTAACAAGCAAGATACATATTTGTTCTTGATAAAAACAAAATTCTAGGGAAAATCAAAGCGTAAGTGTCTTCTTTCCTTGAAGAATCATCAACTCGAGGAAACATTTGATAGGAACTTCTTGTCGTAAAAGGAACAACGTGATCCATGTCGCATGAGAAAGTTCAGTCCACCACGCATCAAACTGTGAGCTAAAAGAAGAGCCGTAGTTATTTTTTCGGATTTGTTTGGGATTGCATTTGAAAAATATTTTTCACAAAATTTGAATTATTTTTTTTGCTTGGAATTAATATGTTTTTGATGTTTTCAAATCATTTTGATGGGTTGAACTCAAAAATAATTTTTAAAAAATAAAATAACATTATTGACATACTTTTCTAAATAAAAAATATTTTGAAAAGTAAGGACAACCACACTCCCCTTTCATGGGTTTTGAGCTGTATTCTCAGCCATAGTTTTTGTAGGGTCTACACATATGAAACATGAACTTCAGGCCATGGCGATCCCTTTCTGGGTGTACTAGCCAAGATTTCGAATTCAACAACACAGGAGCTAGCGAGCAAGACAACTAAGCAATAGCCTACTTGCAAGAATTTGTGTAGCCAATCGCTAGCAACCAAGCTCTCTTAATGGTAATCCGACCCTCACTGGACACCGACTTGACAGAAAGCCTTACCGCAACCTCTGCTGGTGGGGCTTTCGATGATTACTGTCAAAAAGCTTGTCTCACACTCGCATGGCAAATTTGACACCTTCATTGTTTCCAGTCCCTTTCTTTTGTGGCACGATGAAGAGGGCACCCCGGCATGCCTACGGCTAGCCTGCTAGGTTTAGGGCTTCGTTCTTTGGCTGATGCCGTCTGCCCTCAATTACGTGCAACTCCAAATCCTATTTCACATTCAAATTGCTGTTCTTGATAATAAGGTTTTTAATCAAAATCGTTAGCATGATGTATCATTGGCGGCTTTAAAATTTTCCAAAAGACCATCATTATTTGTAATAAAAACTGGACAGCATAAAGGAATATATGGACCACTGCTCTTGATTATCTTCAGGAGCAGTTTCCCTGCAAAATGGCGCATTAGTGTTTGTTCTTTCAGTTCGTGAAGAGCACAGCACAATTCGACAAAACCTATATTTCTATGGACATTCCATTAGGTGTTATATTATACTAGTTTGATTCTTTCATGCTATGATTGGGATGAAGCATTTTTTTCTCCTGGGTGTGTTGTTAACTTTATATCAATAAATAATAATAAATTTATTGATTTAAATTAATGATTAAGTCAGGAAATTAACATAAATATGTTGTTTTTCAAAAAGAAGAATAAAAAGTAAAATATTTGTCTCGGTTTAAAATTATATCCCTAAAATTTTAATTGGTTTAAATTAATAACATTAAATTGTATTCCTGAAGCCTAGCATCAATTCAATATCAAAAGTTATTTTTAATAATTATAAAGAGTTCCATATAATACTAACCAAAATAAAACATCAACCCTAATTTTAAATTAGCTTAATATAAAATGATTAAATTAAAAATAAAATAAAAATAATTTAATTTCACAAAACTGAACTATAATTTTTAAATAAAAACAAAAAAATCTAACAAAGAAAACGGAAACATTACTTTTTGATATTCTCAATTGATAATACCATAAATACATGCTGAAAACAAAAGTGTTGCTTCAGCTAGGCCTATAAGAACACGAAATTCATCTTGATAATAATTTTGGAAAAATTTCATTAAGTCAATGAAGTAAAACATCAATACTTAAGATTTTCGGGGAAAAAAACTTAAATGATCGGCTGAAGAACTTCAGATTCATTAAATTCCTATAAATTATTAATTTTAAATAACATCCTACTAATATTTTTTTAATATAGAATGTCTTATCCTAGAAACTTTCTTTATAGGTAACGGGTTTTTTTTTACCCCGGTAATGGTAAAAATATTGCTGTTACGCGTTAGATTATTAGTCTGTGTAATATTGTTACGTTTTTTTTTTTTATTTACAAATACATAAAGTAATACTTATTTATTATTTAAAATTTATTTTTAATATTAATAAATAAAAAAATCTAAAAGTACTAAAAAAATAATTCTAAATAAAAAAAATTAAATTTTAAACAATAATATTTTAACTCAATTTAAAACATTCTTTTTAATTTTGATTGGCTGGGTGTCATTTTTGAGTGGGTTGGTGTGTAAAGAAAGGTGCGGTCACACCTTCTAAGATAGAGATATTTTAATAAAATATTATTGTTAGGTAATATTATATTATATTTAGTTTTTATATGTTTATTATAATCTTGTATCAATTATGGGTAACTATTTTATATTTATTATTGTAATCTTGTATTATAATTAATCATAGGTGATAATGGTTTTTATGACTAATTATAGTTATTTTCCTTGCAAGTCTAAGTTTGATACTATATATATGAGTCTTATATAGTTGTTTTGATATAAAATGTAAAACATTTTTCTTCAGTCTTGTATTTTGTGATGATATCGGAGCCCTAGATGTTTTTATTTATTTTTCCTCATTTCAGGTTTTTGTTGGCTTCTATTTTTCTACACCTAGAAAATACTGTCGGTCCATTGTTATTGGTGTTCTCAAGCTTTATTTTCAAAACATATTGAATCGTTAGTAACACCTTGGTCTTACGTCCTTCGATGTGAAATGACATCTCTATTAAGGTTTCAACGTGTCAACCCCATATGCCAAAAGTTTCTACGGTATAATTATTATCGGTTCACGTTTATAGTGATAGTATGATAACTCTAATAAATATAAGTTAATTTAATTAATATGTGATATAAAATATAAGATTGAGATGATCTATAATAATAAAATTAAAAGAAAAACTAAGTTAATTTAGTTTAATTTGATTAACTTGTTATTTAAGATATAAGATTATGTTAACCCCTAAAAAAAAAAAAAGTTGTTATTATATCGCAGTCACACAAATTAATTACCTTAACTTAAATAAACAAGATAGTATAAAACAAGCAAATAGTTGATCCCACGAGGAAGTTTTAGTTCAGATTTTTATGCTATACGATGTGTAATTAGGGGGGGGATTGTGAAGTTATCCATGACTATAATAAACATAAAGAAAAATCAATGCTAAATCAAAGAAAACTGAAATTTATCAAGAAAACAAACCTTTGTTACAAGTTAACATCCACCTACAGAAATCAGTAATGATCATAGAAACGAAACATCAATTTATACTCTGTATGTTCATCTTTTTTTACGTTGATTATTTAATAGATCCGATGTATAACTAATCATAACCATCAAACAACCATAGTGTTTGCACTAGTGATTAATACTTAGTAGTGCATTCTAATTAAGGCTTTATAGCATCATATTGCACATAAAGTATTATTAAATTCCCTAACTTAAGCATGTTTTATAATAACAAGTCTGACAATATAAGATAATTTTAATTTATGGTAAATGCTCATTTTAAATGCAGACATATCTTATAATTCAAAGGATTGATTAATGTGATTAACTATTAAAAGTGAGAGGACAAAGAAAAGGCTAAGCTTAGAAAATAGATGTTGGTTCAATTCAAACTGGAACACCATTCAGTATTTGGGTCATATCTGGAGCTGTAGATCTTAGATTCCAGTCTAGTTTATATGGATAGAAAGCTAAGGCCTAAAACATTAGTGAGAATCCAAGACTCAATTCTGCTGTTTTGGAGTCTAAATTTTAGCATCAAAAGAGAAGTTCAAATTTGTCTTGCAGCTTAGACACTGTTCAATGTTCAATCCATATCTCGAGTTCTAGAAGTCCAAATGAGCTCATTCTTTTCTGGATGGAAAGTTGAGACAGATTCCTACAACTTTCATGAATACCACTTTATCAAATTTTGATTGGAATAATGCCATTTAATCCATAAAATAAATCCATACCTAAACCACCAAGTCTACTAAGCCAATAATTGTCAACTAATTCAATAGTTAATTACAAAATGAATAGTTCTTTTTAGCCTATAAAAGGAGGCATTTTTTATACATTTAGGCATCTTGGTTTTTAGATCAATATCATTTTCTTGTTTTCTCTCTTTGTAATGTTCAACATTTATTTCATGTTTTATTTTCATTAATCTCTTGTTTATGCTTTTCATTTCCTTTACTACTCTTAGTTAACTTATATCATAATTATCTTCTTATCTTGTTTATTTATGTTCTTTTTCTTCATTATGTCTAGCTAAGTTAATTATATCAAGGTGAAAAGGTTTCACTAATGGTGTTAGAATATATATAATATAATATAAATTCAACATGGATTTCAATGTTTATATCTAAGAAAGTTTGTTATTAATATGTTTTATCTTTTTATCTTACTTGTTAAATGATTAATCTAGATTTGTGTTGTATAACACTTGGTACAATAAATACTAGATCCTTCATAGTCTTCGGCCGACATTGTTGTTATGAGAGGAACTTAATTTGTTGTTAACATAAGTTAATATCATGAATTCCTGACAATATTTAAAAATATGGTGTTACTAAAATAAGATAATTAATATAATCATGTTAAAAATTTATAATGAATTATTAAGGATAAATCATCTGATTGGAACCTTCTTTGTGTGTGGTTTCCAGTTGGGTAATAAAAAGAGTTTATACTAATTTTTAATACTATTAGTGAATCCTTTAACCTTGACAATTGTTTTTATCATTGTTTAATCCTCACATTAATCTCACATCTCAAAGTTCTATTTAATTCTTTGTTTTATTATATTATTTATAATTTCTATAGTTGACCTCCATGTGGATCGACTTTGGTTTTGTCGGGTTATTTATTATTTTGACACTCTTGCACTTGGGATAAAACATTAACTCTTTGATCGTGTCAACTAGTAATTTAACTCAATGACAACCTTAAGAACTAGATAAGTTGATTAATAAAAAACACATAACTATCCGCAGTCCATGTTTGATTTGATCGAATGTTCTAAGATTAATAACGTAGATCCATTACAATTATTAAATTTAGTTGCTTCACAAGTTTATATATCATAACTTCAGTTTGAATAGGAAACTTAGCAATAGATTGTTCACAATAATAACTTAGAGTCTGCTTTAGCAATTAAAATAAACATCCTAAGAAATAAGCATAGGAAAACAAACATATTCATTCATCATATAAACTAAAAATAAGAGGTACAATAAATCTTATAGTTCTTGAAATCCAAAGGTTTTCTGTCTTTGCAACCAAGAAAAAGAATTTAGCCTTGGATGTTTGTTGAACAACTAATCAAAAAGAAAAAAGAATGCATGAATTCAGGTTTGTGGAGGAAATGAGTGTTTTTTCTCTCTTGGCTGGCTGATGCCCCTTTCCTTTCTCTATTTCTTTTTATATCATAGGAAACCCTAATCCCTTTTCTACAAAAATAGTCCTTTCCTAAGTAGACAATTTACATTTAAGTAATTTAATAATAATTTTCCTTGAAAAGGAGATATAACCTTGCGTAAAATCTTCAAGCTTTGAATTTTGACTTAGAGGAGCTAAATTGCCAAAATAAAGACTTGCATGTCGGTTTGGAAGCTTTGGGACGTAATTTAGACTTGTTTCTTCACAAAATTTGTATTCTGGCATAATTCATATGTCATCTTAGAAAACTCATATATCTCTCATATGAGCTTATTTTCTAATGAAATATGGCAGTCTGATAGGTCTTCGAGTCAGGAATCTAACAAAATTAAGCTTGCATCAAATGGACTTCTATACCTCATGATACTCAAGTCCGAATGGTCATAGATCAACATTGGTAGAATGCGAGATTTGTCTTTAAAGGCTGTGAACTTTATGCTATTTCTCTTTTTTATTTTTCTTTCCATACATGTACAGAAAGGTATGGATTTTAGCTTTCTAATGCCACTAGAATTACTTCGTTTTGATCTTCAGAGCTCAAGTTCTGCACAAAACATCGATCGGAGGTCAAATATGTCAATTATCTCCAATTTACTTCTTTTTTAATCTTACATCCAAAAGTGCCTTCAAAACATAAAACAAAGAATTTCAAGACATTTTATATATAAAACATAGGCAAAATACTAGGTAAATGTGGGTAAAAATATCAAATAATATGGTTGCATCAAATACCCCACACTTAACTTTTGCTCGTCCTCAAGAAAGGAGAGATGAAATCAAACTTAAATTAAATAAGTAAAATAATTATGGCTAATCTCTTAATCTCCCATCAATGTCTAAGAGTACAAACATTGTAAACAAGAATACAATCAAGAAGGATAAAGAACATAATTTTTCATGAATTTATTTACATGCGAACTTCAAAACTCAATTAATCATTGGGATTTAAATGAAATCTATGCCATGTTAAATTGATAGGTCCTCTCATTGATATACACTCCAACACTTATATATTTAAATCTCTCAAATTCAATCAATGAATATGTTCTACCATAGGCTTGCTCTTCAATCTCATCTCCATTACTAAAATATTACAAGCAATGAATGAATCAAAATGTCTTACTTTTTTTGTTGTAATGGGAACGAAAAGGAAAAGGCTAAAACCAAAGGAAGTAGAGCATTATAAAAAAATAATTTTTGAAATAAGATATCCCATCAAAGCACATAAATTTTCTATTTTTAAGCACCAATACTTAACTTCATTTGATTTCAAGCTCCATCAACATAAAATATTAAGAACACAAAGGAACACTTTTATTTTTAAGCACCAATACTTAACTTCATTTGAGTGAACCTTAAAATAAAATTTAAAAACATAATGAAAAGACTAAATTGCCCTTGAGACCAACCTTAGTTGTTTTTTTTTCATTTTAAGGGTAATTCGGTCATTTCACTATTTAAAACAAGATGAAAAATCCCCTCTATGCATGTTTAATATGATTTTGCTTTTAAGGGTATAGGCGTAATTTAACTGTGTGAAATATATTTAAAAGAAAAGAATACCCTCGACCAAAGGTAAATCTTTTCTTTCAAGGGCAACACAATCATTTCACTATACTGAAAAAATACGTGTAGTAATTTGTCCTCGATCAATTTGTAATCTCCGATAGATCTCTTTGAAAAGACAATTTCACACTGACATTAAGATTTTGATTGAGTGTGCAGCATCAGGGAGAGGGGGTTGGTTTTCACCTATAAATGCAAGCTTCATTAGTAATTTTAATAAGGGAAAAACATCATTACACTGTTCTAATGACAGTGTAATGTGGAGGTCACAATAAAACATTGATGGATTTTAAGTGTTTTTAATAAGCATATTTTGATGGGTTTTTTTAAATAGCACAACTAAAAAAATAATTTATAAATTAGCACAATTACAAATTTTTGTTATCAAAATATCACAGTTTAATTGGTTACAATACTAGAAGTTGTACAATTCAATTAGTTTTGCTACCCATAGTAGTCAAAGGTTGTGCTGTTAGGAGGAGCACAACCAATTGAATTGCACTAAGAGTAATGTAAGTCTTAAAAATAAATAAAAATATCAAAGTTTGCGCTACTAGGAGTAGCGCACCCTTTGTGATTTTACAGTACCAATTTGTTATTGAAGTAGGGAAATTTAATTCACCATTACAACATTGAATTACATTTGGGCATACACTTAGTGTCCCCAAAAAGTTCATCATGAATCCGTCGATTTCAATTAGGTTATTTGTAAAACCCCAAGCTTTTATTATGAGAAGAATGATAAGAAAAAAAATAGTGTTTTCTTTGGAGGGTCTAGAATAAAAGAAAGGAAAACCAAAATTGTTAAAGAAAAGAAGAATAGGGTCAATAATAAGGAAAACAAATAGTGAGCATTCTTTATATTTTTAAGGAGTGATAGTGATGCAAGGCTTATTATGATGCAAGAGAAGCATCGACTGCGGGTTCTCAAGCAAGTGGGATATGAATAGTAAAAGGAGTATGTAGGTGTTTGCCATCTCAACTTCTTAAATTATCAGCATTTAAATTGAGTTTTAATATCTAAGTTGTACTTCGATAATAGATGTTTATCTAAAGTAAGGGATTGTTAAAAGACTAGTAAAGTCCTATTAAGGTGTATACTTTAAATTTGTATATGTGTATAGAAGTTGGCTATATGAATGGGGCCTGGAATGGTGAATTATGAAAATTTGTCAAGTGATTGTCTTGTTGTGTGAAAAACCAACCCGGCAGTGGGGAACTTAGTTGGTGAACTTGTGTTGGAAACGATTATGAATGAAATGTAATCTTGGAAGCCTACCACATAAGTGTGGATAGTTTTATTAGTCATTAAAGAACGTGTTAAAGTTATATTTGAGCATGGGAGCCTATCATATGAGTGAGGCTAAATTTATTGTATTTGAAGGAAATGATAAATATGTATGTGAAAATAGGAGCCAAACGCGTGTGTAGGGCTTTGAATGGATACTATGGGTCAACCATAAGGAATGAGGACTTGATCATTAACTTAAGATACCAGCCACAAGTGTGGGAGTAGTGTTGAATAATAAGCAGCCGCATGAACAAAGACCATGAAGATGACGGGTATACATTTTGGGCATAGATATAGGTGGACAAGGACTACTTGTTGAGTATGTTATTGGACCTCTAAAGGATGATTAAAAAGGATCTTGGATTGGAGACATTTATGTCTAAGGCTACAAATTGATATTAGTATAAGAAACACCATTATGAGCTTATGCTTTATGTAAGGGGTTGGCCAAAAGATTAGGGACTAGGTGCTATATATAGAACCCTATATTTATATGAATAACTCATAAGTTAAAAATAAGAATTTACATGTTAGATTACAATGTTACTACCGATGGGTAGTAGAGATGTGTATGGTAAATAAGGGTAATACTACATTGAGAAGCTAAAGGTTTTGTAAGTAGCATAGGTATATGTAAGAAAATTCCATTATTGAATATCTAACATTTAATATTATGTTATGAAATATAACTATTATTCTTATTGTTTAGTTTATTTTAATTTTTGATAGGTTCATCATGTGCCCCACGACATTAGATGGCTTGACATGATGTTTAGCTATAGGATTTCCATGTTTATATTATTTGATAATCTTGAAGGATTTTACCAAACATATTATAGAATTATTATGGTTTAATATTACTCCTTTTATTATGAACTATCATTCTCAATAATATTATTCTTTATTTTGATATTATACTATTTTAAGATCATTTTCTGTAATATGGCAATGTATCAAAAGATGTATTTGTGTTATTTGAAATGAAAATATTATTAATAATTAAGGATAAGGTTTTGGGTGGACATGAGTCGCCCAAGGTTGTGTTTGTTTTTTAAAAAATATTACACTACTTTTGTAGTATATTACTGTTTATCTTGTATGATCACATCCTAATTATGTGAGGGTTATTACATCATCACCACCACACCATATATGGGCATGTTTGTGTATTAGTTCCTTATACACAACTATATGTGTATCTGTTTTATGGATAAGATGACATTGTATGATGGTCATAACTAGTTGTTATTTACACTTAAAACAAACATGCACGCGTTAATAGTAGATAAAAATGATTGTTCATGACAAACTAAGAGAATCGAGCTAAAGTTGATTTTGAATAAGAAGAATCAACTAAGTTGTAAGAGACCTTGGTCAACCAAAACAGTTTTAGTGAACTAGCCAACCAAGTGACCAGGAGCTATAATCAACCAAGAGAAAGTGATCATCGAATAAAGTTTGAACACATATTGATAACCAGAAGATGTAGTTCTATTCAGTACATGAGTCCTTAATAAAATAAATAAATAGAATTGACAAATTAGCCTAGGATTAACTAGAGTATCAATAGAAGAGAAGTTAGTTTGTATAATGATATAATATTGTTTATTTGATTCTAATATCTATATATTATTAGAATTGCTTTTGTAATTATGATCAAACTCTTTAACTATATAAATAAGGTCATTATATCCCTATGAGGTCATACAATAACTTATCCTTTTGGCATGATTTTATTTACACAAATAATCAAGTTGAATATAGGTCATTAATTATAAGTCTAGAAATTCTCAAAAAGTTAGTAGTATTATCACATTGTGATAAAGACAAGACTCTCTGAAATTAAAGAGGAAAATAAAAATAATAGAGTTTCCATTTAGTAATGAAAGGAAATTAAGAATCCTAAAATAGATAACGGTTCCAGAAATTCAAGTATCGAGTTGGTTATACTGAAGGGAAGATCGACATCACCGTAATCACATCCTTCCAAAACTAAGGTTACTTATACTATGTGTTTTCCTAAATTTATTCTATGCCCACTATTGATTGTCCAAATTTATTTCTAATTTTATTCTCAATTTATTTTCATAAAAAAAATAATGTTAGTTCCTAAAAATGGAAGACTCGTTGATAAATGAATTTTTTTTTTATGTTAATCCATCAAAATCACCATTTTAACATTAATCCCTAAAAAAAATGATTTTGTTGATCTAGGATAAGTTAATGTTAATCTTTAAAATATATGATTTCATTGAATTAGGAAAAACTTGATGTTCATCCCTAAAATAGGAAATTTCATATGTAAAACCTTGGTTAAAATTTCCTAAATATTAAAATATTAAATTAAGGATGGAATTGGTTAAATTAAATCAAATTTATTGACTTAAATAACAAGGGAAAAAATTAAAAGAAACAAAAGAGTATGTAGCACAAGTTGTTAGAAAAGAGAAAATATAGGGAAAAAAAAAAAACTAAGCTAATGAGGTCAATGTGTAATTACCCTAAAGTTTTGACTATAAAAACCCCAAAAGTTCTCTCAAATGGCTGTCAACAAAAAAAAGAAAAGAGGGGGAGGACTTTCATGCTTTTTTCACTAAAAAAAATGAGAGAAAATACAACAAAATTGAAGGGATTTGAGTATGATTTAGTCTAAATAGTTAGGGAACAATTTCTAGACAATGATGAAAGGAGAAAAAATAAAAACCGAGAGAAGGTCAGACTAAATTTGGCTAAATAATTTTGATGTTGCAATAAGAATAGTCTTGGATGAGTCGATGAAAAAAAATAAGTTTCCTTCCTTTTAGTGAAGCAATAATTTAACTTTCAAAAGAAACAAACTATGCATGAGACCAAATTTTTATTTTTAGTTATGTTTCAAATAAGGAATAGCTTGAAGCTATGTAATTGTACTAAGTTATTTTAAGTTAAGAATAAAATGATGATCAATTGAGTTAAAAAAAAAAATGATATTATTCTTATTTGTATAGGAGAGACTATATAACTCACCCAATAGTAGGGGATCAGTTCGTGCGCCCAGACTTTAGGTAGGTGCTCAACACCATAAAACTAGAGCATTATTTAATTGTGTTTATATGTCTTCTTTCACTGTATAATGACCTTATTTCATAAATGATAATTGTTGGAAGAAATTAGTTACCTTGGTTAATGGGCAAATAAAGATATTGATGCCTTGGCTAATTGGATTAGTGCACTGGTTAATAGGTAGATGGAGATTTTGATTCCCTAGAAAATAGGATAATTCTCTAATTAATGGGAAATTAAAGAAACTAGTCACCGAGATTATTGGAAAGAGTGCCTTTGTTAATGGGAAATTAGGAAATTTGTAATGAAGAAATGGAACAAGTGCTAATTTGGCAAGACAAGATATTGCATTCTTAAATCATGAATTGTATGAATTCAGAGTAATTACATATAAAAGTAGTAATAGTAAATATTCTTTTTTTATAAATTAATGATGCTGAGTATTATATAAATTTAAGGTATTTCATAGCAATGTAATGAGTAGTGGATATCACATTTGTAAGTTTATGAAATCAATGTATATTTTGTTATATAATATAATTTTGTAACCAGATTGTGTATGAATCTAAATTAAATATGGATGATGTATCTTGATTAGTTTCTTTAAAACCCATATGATTGTAATTATGTAGACAAGTTTTAGGTTTGATTTGCATTAATATGAATATTTGTTGGTTTGATATCATAACTAAGTTAGTTGTCTCATTACATGAAATTTTTTGAAATAATATAATAATTGAATTGCTTGAGGAAATATGGAAGAAGAAAAGGAAGTTATTCATGTGTTAATGGTAATATAAAAATATGCAAGAAGATAGGAAAATGTTGAAATTTTATTTGCAAATTGTGAAAATTGATTCAGTTCATAACTTGGTATTAAAAAAAATATAAAGAAAACTCTTATAAAACTTTGGTAGAATTATATAATAATAATAATAAAAAATTCTTGTACTTTAAATGATAATACTATATGTTCCATTAAATATGATAAAATAAGATTTTAGGTTACTATAGTTGGTATCAAACCATGTTCTGGGTTCAGGAATTGGAATGAAGCTTTGACAATTGTTGATTTGTATTAGGATGGTTCTTACGAGGCAAGATACAATGATAGATTCTCCACTAGTATGGGATAAATTCAACATATTGGCATTGTGGAGAGGCAAAAGGAGGATCTCTTGGAAGATACTGCCTCTCACATGCCAATCATATCTCATTGATTGAGATTAGGGGAGGCTTTTGAACTTCATGATGATGTTGTCTCTAGACAGGTAGGAGTGTCACAGTTTGTGAGGCCGAGTGAAGAGAGATAGAGAGCAGCTCCCCACTAGCAATAGCAACACCTATAAGAACACCCACAATACACATTGACCTTATATTCATAGATTAAAAAGTGAGAGCAGTGATTGAAGCAATGCCCAGTTCACCATTCGTTACAGCTGTAGTAGTTCCGGTAGAGCGAATAACACCAATAATTATGACCTCTATAGATAATGTAGTTAAATTGGTGCAAAATATGAAGAGCATAAGAGAGTTGGGGTGTGAACCCTATTTAAGGAAGTTGTATGATGAGATTGCAAGTGGATGGTTTAGCATAGTTAAGAATATCATGGATCAAATAAAGGTAGCATAGGATCTGCGAGTGAACCATGTTATACACCTATAATCAAATAGGGCATGATCTTGGTAGGATAGAGTAAAATCAAGGAGACCTACAGGAACATTGACATGGACTGAATTTAAGATATAGTTTAAAAGTCAGTTTTGCTCATCATATCATTGTAAAGTGAAAGAATAAGAGTTTTTAGCTTTGGTACAAGGAGAGTTGCTAGTGCTTGAATATAAGTAGTACAAGATAGAAAAGGTTACGAGATGGATTACAATAGGAATTGAGGTAAAGGGTTGATTACATTTAAGTTTGACACAACTAAAGAACTTATTGAGGCGATAGAGGCTTTATAAGAATGTATAAGAAAGGGCTAGTCTAGGTTTGGCAAAAGGAAGGATGTGGATTATCCTTCGAGTAGACCATTTTTTTTTTCTAAAGAAGGGCAAAACACAGTTTAATTAGTTTAGGAAAGGGGAAGGAGTGACAATTAGGTCTACTTAGAGTGCCAATGTGAGGTCAATTGAAGGGCAGTTGAACATAAGGGGTAGTTCCATCAGAGGGTATTTAAAGCAGAAGACAATTATCTATCCACGATGTGTTCAGTGTGGGCAGAAGCATCTGGGAGACTATTTTCATAATCAAGATTGTGCTATATTTACAAAGGAGAGCAAAAATGGTAGGACTACTGATATTTAGGCCAAGGGTGCTATTATTGTGGGGGGTCAATGACACTTTCAAAGGAGCCATCATCGGAGGATCAAGTTTATTCAAAGTTAGCAGTAGCACTTAGAGTTAATGTCAATCAGTCACTATGGACATACTAGACAAACACAATTAGAGGTTAGCAGCAGTTGAAGGTAGTCTAGGGCTCAAATTGATACTGCTCATAATGCTAAGACTCAGGGTACATGATGTAGGAAGGGGCTAGGGTCACCCCCAATGTAATAAGAAGTACATTATAGTTAAATTCTCTACCTGTGTATGTGTTATTTGATTATGAGGCTACACACTTCTTTTTTGCACATAAACTTGTGGGGAAACAAGGGAAAAATCCATGTAGGGTAGAAAAAAAAAAGTTTACTATAAGTACTCTTTTAAGCCAAAATGTTAATATTAATAATGTGTTTAAAAGGATTAAGGTTGATATAAAGGGGTGTGAGACGAGAGTAGACCTAATACTCCTAGAATTACATGATTTTGATATTATTCTAGGGATGGATTGGGTGGGTATTAATAAGGCTCAGATGAATTGTTTTGCAAAAACAATGACTCTCTAGGGACCAGATAGTACAAGAGTAATATTTAGAGGGGAAAGGCAGGGTGTACATAATTATGTTATATCAATTATGATTACTAGGAAAATGATGAAAAAAAAAAAGAGTGAGGTCTATCTAATATATGTGATGAATATGAAGAAGGAAAATGATGAGTTGAAAAACCTTACCACATAAAGGGAATTTCTAGAAGTATTTCCTAAGGAGATACCGGGATTATCTCCGGCAAAGGGAAGTGGAAGTCTCTATTATTGTAATACCGAGTACGTCTCTTATAACTTATTTTGATTTACTCTAGCTCATATTTGCAACATGGGCAATAACAGAGACAAGTATTACACACCTTGAAGGAACATCAATTGTGTGCTAAACTAATTGTGAATTTTGTTGGAAGGAGGTAGTTTTCTTAGGGTATGTCATATTTGTTGAAGGGATATTTGTGGATCCTAGAAAAGTGGAGGTAGTGTTGAAGTAGGAGAGACCTACGAATGTAACAAAAATTCATAGTTTCCTCGGGTTAGTGAGATATTATATGAGATTCATGGAAGGATTCTTAAACATAGCTATTCTAATGACCTGAATGACTCTGAAAGAGACAAAGTGGGAGTGGACTGAAGAGTGTTAGAAGAGCTTCTATGAGTTAAAAAGAAGGCTTATGTCTTTTATAGTGTTAGCACTTCATTCGGAAACAAAAGGATTTATGGTTTATAAGGACGCATCGAAGAAAGGTCTGGGTTGCGTGTTGAAGCAACTAAGGAATCAATTTAACTCATTGAAGCTCTTGGTAATAGGAAGAAGAAGATATTGATTCCCTAGTTAAGAAGGATAGTGTCCTAGTTAATAGGTAGATAAAGATTTTGATTCCCTAGAAAATGGGATAATTTCCTAATTAATAGAAAATTAGATAAAGTAGTCCCTGGGATTACTAGAACTAGTTCGTTGGTTAATGGGCAATTGGAGAAATTTGCAATGAAGAAATGAACAAGTTTTGGTTTGTCAAGAGAAGATATTGCATTAAATTATGTGAATTGTATGAATCGGGAGTAACTACATGTAAAAGTAATAATGGTAAATATTCTTTATCTATAAACTAATCATGTTGAGTATTATATAAATTTCAGGTACTTCATAGCATCGTGACAAGTAATGGATATCACATTTTTTAATTTTATGAAATCAATGCTTATTTTATTATGTAATATAATTTTGTAACAAACTAGCATACGAATCTAAATTAAATTTGGATGATGTATCATAATTAGTTTCTTTTAAACCCATATGAATGTAATTGTATACACTAAGTTTTAGGTTCATTTTGCATTAATATGAATATTTGTTGATTTTATCTGGTAACTAAGTTAATTGTCCCATTCCTTGAAATATTTTGAAATAATATAATAATTGACTTGCTTGAGGAAATATGGAAGAAAAAGAAGTTGTTCCTATGTTGATGATAATATGGAAGTCCTGGATGATAGGAATATATTACAATTTTATTTGCAGGTTGTGAAAATTAATCTCGTCGATAACTTGATATTAAAAAAATATAAAGGAAAGTGTTTTGAAATTTTGGTTCTGAACCACGACATTTAATCAAATTTCTCCTTTAAAAAACTCGACATTTAATCAAAATTTGTTGTTATAAACCATGACATTTGATTGAATTTTGCATTTCTGAATTGTGAAATTTAATCAAATGTTGCAAACATAAAATATGATGGAATATCATAGTTTAGAACCACAACATCCTTAAGGAGACCGTTTAGAAATTTTATTTACTTTATGATCTTAGAGAGTTAAATTTTTTCAATTTTTTCAAAATTTGGACAGAGTTTTCATTATATAGAAACTATACTCAAAATTTTGTCCTGCTTAAAAAACATACAAAAAAACCTCAATAGCACCAATAAACATATTCTAACTAAACTTAATATATTCTCATATTTCATAATCACAAGCAGGCTTGGGAATGCAAAACATACACACACACACACACACACGCAAAACAAATTAAAAATAATTCAATAATACAATATTCAAGTAATCCCAAAATATATAAACATAACTCATCTATCTTTTTATGTCTATGTCGTCTACTAGATGATCTATGCTTAATTATAAGTAGCATGACTAGATCCAGTTCTTGCTCCTGCCTGAGTGGCCTTGTCTTTTGCCATAACATTATCAAGAGTTAGCCTCTCTCCAAAGGCTTCAAGTCAAGTGCGACAAACATTTAACCACCAGGATGCTATGGTATGAACTTCACTTTTTCATCAATACTATGAACATAAGATGCGGTTTCTCGACCCTCCCGTAGTAAGAAGCCAACCTAATATTAATAAAACATTAATGTTAAATTAAAAGATACATATATTAATAATAAAAAAGACTTTATTATTTATGTGATGTTGAATTTGTTGGACATGTTGCTCATACTGCATATATCCAAGTGGAGGAACCTACTCAAGTTTGGAGTAAACCCATCGTGTTATACTCATGTTCCAAATCATATACTCCTCGTCAACAATTATATGATGCATCTCTATAAATATTTCATTCCTTTGTGCATTCCATTATGATAGATAAGCAACATGTTAACCTAACCATTTGTAATCATAATTTTTACCTCTACAAGTAATGGCATGCAAAGCATCACTCGTATTGATATCAACGTTATTTGTAGATGAATTGTTGCTTATAGACGAACTGTTGTATTACTCGATCTAGATATCCATTCCTTTAAGGCATCCAACTGGAGCAAATCTTTCTTTCGAGTAAGGCATCCATATGAATTGCAGATTAATAAATATTAAACAATAATAATTCGGTGTAGTTAATTATTTTATTTATCAAATAGCTCAAAAAATAATTGGATAACATGTTTTCTATCAAGCTAGCTCCGATAAAATACAAGCACATGTGCTGGATTATTTTTAAAAACTCATCCATCACACCATCCAGCATTAAAAACACGTTAGTTTAATTGCTTTTTTCAAACTTTCAAGAACACATTATAAATGTATCTAATTGCGAAGATAACATCACAATACTTACATCCTAGTAGGAGATGACTGTCACATCCAACAATTAGTTATGTATGAAACATTCAAATCTAAATAGTTATTTATATTTTTTTTATTCATACATATATAAATTACAAACACCCCCTATATGAAATGTAACTCCTATAGTTTGGACTATCATATCCAGTGATTCGTTGTTATTTAGATTTTTTTTATTCATACTTGTCTGACCATCAATAGGCAATCTAAGAAAAAATGTCACGTCCTGTAATGTCGGTGTCATCTCTTCATGCCTAAGATGGAACATGTATGTCTCATGTCTTCATCGCTTAATCAATGCATGGATCAAGTTGTGGTCATGCTTGATATGGTCAAGACAATTAACATACAAAAAACTAGCCTGGACCATATATGGTTGTATTCGCTCATATAGTCGCATATGCCAATGTGTGCGATGGTAAATAGTGGACTCATCTTGCATAATAATTTAAATTATATTTATTGAAAATATAACATTTAATTTTAATTAAATTAGATATAAATTGAAAATATTCAAATATCCTTATAATGCCAGCAAATACATCTTCTAATCATAATTGATCTTACGACTGTAGGACAAAAGTGTCGGCGGGTCTAGTAGGCATGTATTGTGACTCATGCTCAGCATACTCATATTCATGTTCTACATGAATATATTGTGATTTCATGATCACATAAATTAATTACCCTAGTTTAGACAAACAAGATAGCATAAAGCAAGTAAGGGGTCGAAGTCATGAGGAATATCTAGTTCAAGTCTTTATACTAGATGATTCAAAGTTGGGAGATTTTGAGGTTATCTAGGCTATACTATGGTAAACAGAATAAAAAAATCAAGCTAAATTAAATAAATCTGAAACTTATCTAGAGAAAGACCTTGGTCTCAAGTAAACATCCACCTATGAAAATCAAAACTAATCACTGAAACGATACATCAATTTATATTCTGAATATCTATTTTTCCTTAATATTAATCAGTTAACTGATCCGCAATATAACTAACCCTAACCATTAAACAACTACAGTGTGCACACTAGTAATTTAATTCAATGGAAGCCTTAAGAACTAGATAGGTTGATAAATCTTAGACAATATAATTGTCTACAATATATTGTCGATTTAGTTGAATGTTTTCTTAAAGATTAATAACATAGATCTACCATAATTATTTAACTTAGTCGCTTCACAAGTTCAAATATCATAACTTAGTTTTGATAGAAAACTTAGCAGTATATTGGTTTAAAATAATAAATTAGAGTCCGCTCTAACAATCAAACTAAACAATCATAGAAAATAAGTATAGGAAAACATTCATACTTATCTTATAATCTGAAAAGAAAAGATAGAATAAGCTCACAATTTTTGAAATCCAAAGGTTTTTGTATCCTTTCAACCAACAAAAATAACTTAGCCTTACATGTCTATTGAAAAACTAATCAATACAACATTTGAGAACATAATTTCAGGTATAAGAGAAAAGAGTTGAGTTTTCTTCTTCTTTCTAGCCGCCTCCTCTTTCTTTTTCTCCTTTTATTTTATAAGAAACCCTAATCTCCACATCCCTCGCTTAATCCTCACATCCCTCCAATCCATTTTTATCCACCTAAAAAAAATAAAAATAGTCCTTTCCAAAGTGAACAATCTAAATTTAAGTAAGTTGAAATTGTTTCTTCACAAATCCTTTTTGCTAGCAGAATTTATAGGTTGTCTTAGAAAAATCATATATCTCTCATATGAGCTCATTTACTGTTGAAATGTGGTAGGTTGATAGGTCTTTGAGTAAGGAATCCAATAAAATTGAGTTTGCATCAAATGAACTTCTTTAACTCAGGATATTCAAGTTGGAATGCTAAAGGTCAAAACTGGCATAATGCGACCCTTTTCTTTAAAGGTTGTGATTTACATCCCCATTTTTAATGTGTCTTGCCATATATATGTGGAAAGGTATGGATGCGAGATTTTTAATGCCACTAAAATCATGTCATTTTGACCTCTACAACTCAAGTTCTACACAAAACATCAATCAAATGTCAAATCTATCAATATTCGACACGTGTTGCAACATTGTCAGAATTTTATCTCCAATTTACTTCTTTTCAAATCTTACATCCAAAGTGCCTTGAAAACATAAAACAAAGATTATCAAGATATTTTATACATAAAACATGAACAAAATACTAAGTGAATTTGGGTAAAACTATCAAATAATATGGTTACATCAAATACACCCACACTTAGCTCTTGCTTATCCTCGAGAAAAGAAAGATAAAATCAAACTTAAGGAAGTTCAAACCATAAATAAATAAATAAAATAACTATGACTAATCTCTTAATCTCCCATCCATTTCCAAGAGTACAAGCATTATAAACAAGAATACAATCAAGAAAAATAAAAACATAAATTTTCATGAATTTATTTACATGTGAACTTCAAAACTCAATTAATCATTGCAATTTAAATGAAATCTATTTCATGCCAAATTGATAGGTCTTGTTATTGATATACACTCCAACACTCATGTGTGTAGGGCTTATATGCTTAAATCTCTCTAATTCATCCAATGAATATGTTATACCATAAGCTTGCTCTTCAATCTTATCTCCATTACTAAAACATTACAAGCAATACATGAATAAAAATATCTTACTTTTGTGTTGTAATGGGGCTAAGGTTAAGGTGAGGTAAAGGAAAGGAAAAGAAAATGTTAAAACTAAAAGAAGTAGAGCATTCTATAAAAATTGAATTTCGAAACATAATATCTCATCAAAGCACACAAATTCACCATCTTTAAGCACCAATACTTAACTTCTTTTGATTTCAAGCTCTATCAACATAAAACTTTCAAAACACAATGGAACGACTTTTTTTTTTTTTAATGGTCTACCTTTGACAACTTTACCCATTCTTTTAATAAAGTATCAATTTTTTTCCATATAATTTCCAACCATAATCTAATGAGAGATCAACAAGTATATGCTCTACTAATCCTTGACCAGGAAAAAAGGAAAACATATAAGAAGTTAAGGCTTACAACATGGGTAAAGAAAATAAAAGATAAACAAGCTTAAAAGGGCTCACTAAGGATAATATGCTTTAGATTGATTTTTTGACTTAAGTGATTAAAATTCCTAGTGCCTTTATCATCTTCATGTACACATGTAATATGAATGTAATCTCAACAAGATGTGAAGCAAGTTTTAGAGATATATATCATTAAAAGAATGCACAATCAAATAATATAATGCTGAAGGCTCAAAAACTTATATTGGTACAATACTATTAAGTAAACATGGCATATTTTCAAAGTAAATCCCTAAACAGATTAAACTTTGAAACTTACATGCACACTCATTCATTCGATTTATATTTTTAACTATTTCAACCAATTCTCATATATAATACTCATATTCTCATAAATCAATGGGAGTTCAATAGATAAAACTTAATATTTAATATGAAAAAACATAAATATTTTTTTGGACATAAAAACAAAAAAAGAAAGAAAGAAATATAAAAGAATGACAAGCATAAAGTAAAATCCAAAAAATACAAGATAAGGGAAAAAGAAAGCAAATATATTTTATTTTGTTTGGATGCCTCCTAGTAAGTGCTTTTGTTTTATATCATTGGCTTGACACATTGCATGCTCAAGCCTCATAAATTGTTTCGGCTAACTCCATAGAAGCGATAAGTTCTGTCGTCTAACCTTTAAAATAAGTTTTCAATTAATGCTCATTGACCTTGAGCACTTTCTTTGTTTCTAAACTTGTAATTTCAATTGCACCATAAAAAAAAAAAACATTAGAAACAACAAAGGATCCAATCTAATAAGAGCGCAAATTTCCAGGAAAAAGTTTCAAACGTGAATGATAAAGAAGTACTTTGTCTCCAATATGAAACTCCTTTCTTGTAATCATCCGGTCATGAACATGCCTGGCCTTTTCTTTGTAAATCCTTGCATTCTTGTAGGCATCATTCTATATCTCTTCCAACTCTTGGAATAACTTCCTTCCAATCCTAGTAACATCATAATCAAAGTTGCATTGCTTAATGGCCCAAAAAACTTTGTGTTCAAGTTCCACTAGTAGATGATATGTTTTCTCATAAATCATCTTATAAGGTGACATTCCTATAGGTGATTCATAAGATGTCCGATAAGCCCAAAGTGCATCACCAAGTCGCAAACTCCAATCTCGCCAATTAGGTTACACTGTCTTCTCCAAAATGGACTTGATTTCTCAATTTAAAATTTTAGCTTAGCCATTTGTTTGAGGATGGTAGGTTATGGAAGTCCGATAAGTCATATGGTACTTGCTTAGTAATGCTTCCATTGAACGATTGCAAAATTAGTGTCACGATTACTAATGATAGCTTTGGGGATTCCAAACTTGTCAAATATATAAGTCCTGACAAAATCTAAAACATCTTTAGTTTGTGTGGCTTTCACCTCAATCCATTTGGACACGTAATCAATAGCAAGAAGGATATAAAAATTACCAAAAGAAGAAAGAAATGGACCCATAAAATCAATACCCTAAACATAAAAAATTTCACTTACAATAATATTCGTTAAAGACATTTGATTCTTATGAGTGATATTACTTGTTCTTTAGTATTTTTCATATGATTTGCAAAAGTGATGCATCTATAACAATAAAAGGCTAATAGAGACAATTTTCAAGTACCATATGTGTTGTTTTTTTGCTCTAAAATGCCTATCACAAGAATAAGAATGACAAAAAGTGAGAATGGAATGAAATTCATCTTGTGGTACACATCATTAAACTACTTGATCCGTATAAAATTTGCACAGATAAGGATTGTCCTAAAAATAATATTTACTATCAGCTCGTAACTTGTCTTTTTAGGATTTAGACAAACCTGAAACGATTTTTTTGATGACTAAATAGTTCACCAAATCAGCATATCATGGTCATGTAGAGGAATGTAACACATATAAATGCTCATTTGAAAATGTCTCTCTTACTATTTTGGTTTGTATATCCTTTGTCCGCAGTTGGCTCAAGTGATCAGCTACATGATTTTTGCCAACTTTTTTTTCTTTGATCTCAAGATCAAATTCTTGTAAAAGCAAGATCCACCTAATCAATCTTGGTTTGGATTCCTTTTTCTTCAAAGGATACCTCAAAGTTGTATGATCAGTAAAAGCAACAACTTTTATACTAAGCAAATAGGACTTGAATTTTTCTTTCAAATAGAACCTTTTATACTAAGCTAATTGCACCAAAAGAACAATCTTGGTATTAGTTAAATCAAGAAACAAACCCCTCACCACCAACAATAACCATTTTGAGGAAAACTAGCCCTTCACAACATACAACAATCACCAAACATCATTGAATTAGTAGCCACAAATATAGCTTATCTAATCCATGTATGACACTTATTAGTTCTCACATAATAGCACATTGATAACAATGAGGGAATCAAAGCTTTCTTTACATTGATCTCGCTCTACAAGGAAGGAGAAGTGCACCAAAGGTTAGAAAAGGAAGATAAAAGAGACTTACAGATGATCTTAAGTAAGTATTATAGAGTGTGTGTGTGTGTGTAGGAATTACTGTAGGATTATTCCAATGTTGTGATTCCTATAGTTACTGTCGTTTACTGCTGCATACATATAAATTGGAAACGTTGGCTAAGAGATAACTTAAGTCATTCTATTAATCTTAACTTGGTATCAAAACCCTAAACAAATTAAATCACTTTCTCTTCCCCTCTGCAATGGACTCTTCTTCTCAGCCGCTCACTGCCTCCCCATTTACAGCACCATCAGTGCCGGTTTCTTCCTTTATCGCAACACCAATCTCCTTGTCTACTTTTGTTCTATCGTGGTCACGCTCTTTTCAACCCAAACAACACTCCTCTATTGCAGCCTTCCTCTACTACTGCAGCTACCATTGTCTCCCTCTTCCATACTCACCAAGTCATCTCTCTCAAATTAATAAACATCAATTATTTATATTTGCGAATGCAAATGAAGCTGTATCTCTTAGGCCAAGGAGTTTTTGGGTTTGTTGATCGCTCAAATTCTTCTTCACATGTACTTACTACTAATGGTACCTCTTTTTTAAATCATTATTTTCTTCGTTGGAAACAGCAAGACCAACTCATTCTAAGTGCTCTGCTTTCTTCGTTATCCATGAAGGTTCTTCATCTTGTTGTTGACTGCTAAACTTCAAGTTTTGTTTGGCGCACATTTGAGCAAGCTCTAGCTTCACGTCCAATTCTCATATTATGCAACTTCATGGCTCCCTTTAAGATCTTTGACAAGGTGATGAGTTGGTAACTCAGTTTATGCAAAAAGCTAAGGCATTATTTGATGAGTTAGTCGCTGCTAGCCGGCCTGTTTCGCTACAACTTTTTAACTTGTATGTGTTTCATGGTCTTCAAGGAGAGTTTAAGGAGTTAGTAACAAGCCTTATGGCCAAGGAAAAACCCCTATCATATGCTGATCTTCATATTCAACTTCTAACACATGAATTTCTTCACAAGGCATCCCTTCCATTTATGGGGTTTATTGCCATCAATGCCCCTTTGCTACCCACAGTCAACACCCCTCCTTCAGTCTTTGTTTCTCAACACTAGTCCTTTAGAAATTTTGGTCAAAATAGGAGCTGTATTTATAAAGGATGGTGACCCAACCAATTCAGCACCAAAGGGAACAAGTCTGCTGCATCCAGACCAGATTTTTGCAGCTTCCATGGACCCTCCAACAGTGACAGCAGGCAAGACAATTGACAGGGAAATTGGCAACGCAACTGACACGACCAAAAGCTTGATGTCTTCTCCCAAGTGCAGGAGTGTCAAAGTAATAAATAACCCGACAAGACCGGGGTTGAACCACAGAGAGGTTAATTGTATAAATTATAAATAACAAGACAACAACAACAACAACAACAACAATAATAATACTCAGTACGTGGCGTTGTTACACCTGAGAATGATCTAAAAGATCTGGTCACAGGTTTCCAGCCTATATACTGAGTTTATGAAAAGATCAAAGAGATATATTATATAATATAAACATAATGTAAATAATAATAATAATAGTAGTAGTAGTAGTAGTAGTAGTAATAGCAATAATAATAGTAGTAGTAGTAGTAGTAATAAAAGAAGAAGAAGATGAAGAAATTAATGAGAATTTTGAGATGAAAGATTAATGTAAGGATTAAACAACGATAAAAATAAATGTCAAGGTTAGAGGATCCACTAATGGTACTTCAAACAAGTATAGTATAAACTCTTATTACTCAATTGGAAACCACACATAAAGGAGGTTCCAATCAGATTATAAATTGTTAACATGATTACATTAGTTATCTTATTCGAATAAAGCTAGTACTTGTAAATGTTGGCAGACATTCATGATTATAACTTATGTTAACAACAAATCAAGTTCCTTTCATAGCTCAAGTGTCGGTTATACCATACAGTATGGGCTATGAAAGTACCAAGTATTTGTTGTACCAAGTGTTATACAATATAAATCTAGATTAACCATTTAACAAGCAAAGTATTAAAAGTGAACAAGATAACAAATATAAAACATGTTAGTATCCAACGTTAAGGTCCATGTTAAATTTATATTATACTTATTCTTACACCAATAGTGTATCCTTTTCACCTTGACATAATTAACTTAGCTAAACATAATGAAAGAAAAAAACATAAATGAACAAGATAAGAACATAAATGAGAAAGAAGTTAACTAAGTAAAGGAAAGGAAATGAAGTGCATAAACTTGATATTAATGAAAGCAAAACATAAGCAATACAAAGAGAGAAAGCAAGAGCATGATCTTGATCTGGAAACCAAGATGCCTTAATACATGGTAAGTGCCTCCTTTTATAGGCCAAAATTTGAAACTATTGATTTGTTGACTAATTGATGAGTGGGTGGCCACATCTTGACTTGGTGACAATCCTTATCTTTTTGTCTGAACAAGACGTCATTTCTAACATCATAATTTGCCTAGAATCCTCAGGTATGTTCTAGGAAATTGTCTCATCTTTCCAACAAAAAAACGATGAGGTCATTTGGACTTCTAGAACTCAAGATATGGGCTGAACACTAAATAGTGTCTGGGCTGCAGGACAGCTTCGGACTTCTTCGTTGTTTCTTCAATTTGGACTTCAAAAAGGCCTTTTTAAATCTTGGGCTCCCCATGAAAGTTGTAGGCCTTTGTCTTACCTTTCCATCCATATAAAATGGACCTAAATCCGAGATCTAGAGCTCTAGATATGATCCAATTATCGAGCAATGTTCCGATTTGGACTGCACCAGCATCTCTTTTCTAAGTTTGGCCATCTCTTTGTCCTTTCACTTTCAATACTTAAACTCATCATTCAATCCTTTTATTTATGTGATAGGCCTGCATTTAAGATGAACATTTACCATAAATTAAGGTATCTTATAGTATCAAACTTGTTATTATAAAACATGCTTTAGTTAAGGAGTTATTGATACTTCAAGTGCAAAATGATGATATAAAACCTTGATAAACATGCACTTCTAAGTACTAATCAGCAACAGGAGGCAAAATACATGTTGCCAATTATACCAAGCGTTCAGCCTTATAGCCCCTCACTTTTCTCAGCTTTAGCACCATGGATATGGACAACAACCTAGTGCAAATCTAGCACTGAGTAATGTCTCCTCAACAAGAACTGCCGATTGGTTTTCGAAGACCAGTGTTAATCAACACGTTACACCTGATCTTGCAAATTTGGCTACTTCAAAACCATATCTTGGTATTGATAATTTACATATTGGTGATGGTAAGGGACTTTTCATATCTCATAATGATCATATTAAAATACATACATCACATCATATTTTCACTTTGTCTAATGTTCTTTATGTTCCGCATATTAAGAAACATTTGCTTTCTATTTAGAAATTCTATCTTGATAACAGTGTTTACTTTGAATTTCACCCGTTTATGTTTCATGTCAAAGATCTCAACACCAATGAAGCACTCCTCTCCGGTCAGAGTAAAGATGGTCTCTATGCTTTGACCAAGTCTTTCGTCATGTCAGTTCCTCAAGCTTATTGGTCTCCTTGTATTTATGCTTTTATTGATTTATGACATCGTAGGCTAGGTTATCCTACTTCTTATATTTTTCAATTATTAGTCTTGAAAAATAAGATTATTTGTAATAACAAGCGTCTTAATTTTCAATGTCAAAGTTGTCCATTAGAAAAGTTATCGTGTTTGTCTTTAGGACCTACAGGTCTTTAAACTTCTGCTCCACTTGAATTAATTTTTAGTGATGTTTGGGGTCCTGTTACCATTTTTTCCTTAGATGGTTTTTTTCATTTTGTTATCTTTGTTGATACGTACACAAAATATATATGGTATTACCCTTTTGTTATCAAGTCTTATGTTTATTTTATCTTTCATCAATTTCAGACTCTTAATGAGTGTCACTTTTAACTAAAAATCAATTTTTTTCAAATTGATTGCGGCGGTAAATACCAAAAACTATCCATTTTTTTCAGACCATTGGTATTTATCATCATCTGATTTGTCCTCACACTAATGAACAAAATGGCACAATAGAACGTCGTCATAGGCATATTGTGGAAATTGTACTTACTCTTCTAGGACAATGTAAAACACCATTATGATTTTCAAATTATGCTTCTGAAACCTCTATTTATCTTATAAATCAAATGCATACTCTTGTCCTAAAAAATAGATCTTCGTCTGATTGTATGCTTCAACAATCTCTCAATTATCATTTTTATGTACTCTTAGGTATCTCTGCTTTGCTTTTTTGTGTCCCTATCACAATCATAAATTAGATTTTTGTTCTTCTCCATATGTGTTTTTTGGTTACAACTCATCTCACCTTGGTTACCGATGTCTTGACATTGCATCTCAACGCATTTATATCTCGTCATGTCCATTTTCATGAACATGTGTTTTTGTTTGACAAATCTGAATAGATTGCACAATCCTCCTCTCCTTCTTCCATACCACCCATCACTGCCCACCTCCCAAATCTGCTACATTCACCATTGTTTCACACTCCTACAGCCTCTCAAAATAACCCTTTTACCTCTGCTCACCCCCCACTCTCTGCTCACCAGCAACAGCCCCACCCTTTACCTTCCCCATCACAACATGCATGTTTATCTAACCATTCTGCTGCAGGTAAAGTTAGTAGATCAGTTTCCTCTTGTTTCCAGTATGACAACTCTGCTAGTGTTGGATCAACTTGTTGTTCCTATTTTGTTTCTCCTCATTTTGTTAGTGCCAAAATTGCTACAAGTTCTACCTCTACTGCCAATCCTCTGCTTATGGTAGACTCTTTCTTTGCTACTTGGGTGGACTGAATCTGGTGATTAATTTCTCCTCTTATCCATTGTAGCAGGGTACCACTTTGCCACTACCTCTTCTTGCATCGCCACCCTAGGTCAGCATACATCCTATGGTTCTTCAACCGCTATAACCAAAGATAACAAATCTGGTTGCTTCCGCTGCTGCTGTTCCTGTTTCATATCGGGTAATGCGCTCTCCAACATTTGAACCCATTGCATTCTCTGATGTTAATAGGTATGTGTTTTTTGACATGATGCTATGTGTGATGAAATAAAGGATTTTCACTCTAATCACACTTGGTCTTTAGTTCTGTTTCATCCTTCGATGAATGTTGTTGGTAGTCGAAGAGTGTATCGGATAAAGCATCGTGTTGATGACAATATTGAGTGTTATAAGGCATGTCTGGTTGCTGGAGGTTTGACTCAACAAAAAGGCATTGATTATGCTGAAACATTCAATCTAGTTATTAAGCAGGCCATTGTTAGATTAGTCTTCTCCATTACGGTTTCACATAATTGAAAGATTCATCAACTTGATATTTATAATGATTTTCACAATGACATTTTTACTAAAGAAGTCTACATGAAACAACCTCTTAATTTTATTGACTCTGCTCTTCCATCTCATGTGTGCCGACTGCACAAATCGTTGTATGGTTTAAAACAGGCACCGAGGGTATGGTACACTTGTCTGAGTGATTTTTTGCTCTTTATTGGTTTTCACACCTCTAAGGTTGACACCTCCTTGTTTATCTTGTCTGATGATACTAATACAGTTACTGAGTTATGAATTCAAGCTTCGTGACTTAGGCACAGTTTATTACTTTCTAGGTATTGAAGTTAAATCCACAAGTTTGAGTTTAATGTTGCGACAACACAAATATATTCTTGACATCCTTACTCAGGCTAGTATGACTTCATGCAAACCTGTTGATACTCCAGTCTCTACTTTAAAATTTACCATACTGCTAGATAATCTATTTTCTGACCCTACACGATTTTGTCAAATCATGGGTGTTCTTCAATATCTTACCTTCACTCGATCATATATCTATTTTGCTTTTAACAAAGTTTATCATTTTATCATGCTCCTACAGATTCTCATTAGGTCGTTGTTAAACGTATTCTACGCTACCTTAAAGGTATGACATCTTATGGTTTTCATATCACTCGTAGTTCCTCCTTTACTTTACATGGTTTTATGGATACAGATTGGACCAGTAGTATTGATAATCGCAAATCTATGGGTGGTTGGTCAAACGTCGATTTCATGGAAGTCAGGCAAGCAACGCACAATTGCTCGCTCCTCTACTGAGGCTAAGTATAAAGCCTTAGTAGACGATACTGTTAAGATCATTTGGTTATATATTTGTTAATAGATCTACAGGTTCCCTCTGTCTCTACTCCTACCATTTGGTGTGATAACCTTAGAGCCATTTATCTCTCAGCGAATCCAATTTTTCATACTCATACTAAATATGTTGAGGTGAATTATCATTTTGTATGAGATCGAGTTGTGAAGAAAGAGATTCAGATTCATTTTATCTCCTCTTATGATCAACTTGCGGATATCTTTACTAAGCCACTTTTCGCTACATCATTTACTACTTTTTATTACAAGCTTTGGGTCAATCCTCCACCATCAGCTTGAGGGGGCATATTATAGAATGTATAGAATGTATGTATGTATGTGTGTGTCTATATATATAGGAATTACTATAGAATTATTCTAATGTTATGATTCCTATAGTTAACTTAAGTCATTCTATTATTCTCAACTCAAAGCACTTCAATAGCCTTTAGGGAGTGGTCCCACGCATTAGCAATAGTCATGGCAGGTGGCCTATATGCAACTACTATTACATTGAATTTCTAATGGTTTGTGAAGAGTGTTTTCATCCCCTTTTACATTTTGTATTTTATTTTGTGTTATGTTTAATAAGTTTATAATATTTGAAGTCTCGGATCACATAATTATGTTATACCTAAGATATGATACCTTTGTTAATATTTTTATGGTGAAATAAGGTTGGCGCTCAATACTTTGTAATAGGGTTAGGAGGGTAAGATTTTGGATTTTTTTTCAGTGAATTTTTTGAGATGTAAAGGTCATTCTTGATGTGAAAGATGTGAAATTTTTTGGATTGTATGATATATATGTGTTTCACTATTTTTTTGATTGAAATCATTTACATAATATTGAATTCAACAATCACATCATGAAATTCCCAAAGTCAACATGATTTCAACAATTAAATTCAAGCTGGCTAGTGAACCAGACCGAGATGCGGGGCTCATGGCAGTAGGACCTGGTGAGATTGCAGCAAAACCTGGAGTCTATGCATTAGTAGACTTGAAAAGATGCAACTTTGAAGAAGGAGGACCTGTACCTGCAGAATGATCATTAGAGAAACAAGCAGATGATAACATAAGGGTAGGGTTGAAGGGCTATTGGATGGTGGTAGACAAGGTAAGGCAGTGGGCTATTTGGCTGGGTGGCTTGCTGGTATGGTGGACCGGAGGTACAATGGGGGAGAAAATTGGAGAAGCAATCAAGTTTGGCAAGTGAGTAGAATGGATATAATGTGAGGAGGTATAATGGTGTTGTGCCATCTATTTAGATTTTACAAAAGGAAACACATCTTCATGAAACTAGACATGATGGGAGACATAAACACGTTGAGATGCTAAATCAAAACAGCAATAACCAAGATGAGAGCAACTATAACCTAAGAACACACATGGAAATGAATGAAAATCCAATTTATAAGCATGATATGAATGCAAAAATGAAAAGCAAAGACACTCAAAAATACATAAAAAACCATAATCAGGAGTTCGATGAAACAAACACTTAAACGAGGATTGATTTTGGAGGACAAGAGTAGGCATGCAATTGATAAGATGCACTAATGATTAAAACACATAATTCTAAAATTGTAATGGAGCACTACATTGTCCTAGGAGGGTTAGGCAAATTTTGACAATATGTTGATGATGATGTTCAACAGTGCAATTTTGCTCATGAGTATGAGGACAAATTAACCGGTGACTAATACCAATATTCTGAAAGAAACTATTTAAATTATGATATTCATCACCTAAATCAATTTGAACAAAAAAAATTTTTATATGAAAACTGACGCTCAATAAAAACTTGAAAACGATGGAAAGTAAAAAACACATTAAATTTCAAAACAAGAGGATAATACCACAAGTGTTTTGTATGAATGATTAGTACTTAAAAGTGTATTTTTATTAAGGTTTTATATCATCATTTTACATTTGAAGTGTCAATAACTCCTTAACTAGAGCATGTTTTATAATAACATGTCTCATAATATAAGATACCTTTAATTTATGGTAAATGTTCATCTTAAATACAAGTCTATCACATAAATAAAATGATTAATTAATGAGTTTAACTACTGAAATTGAGAAGACAAAGAGAGGGCTAAGCTTAGAAAAAAAATGCTAGTTCAATTCAAACTAGAACACCATTCAATTATTGGATCATAACTGGAGCTCTAGAACTTGGATTTATGTCTAGTTTATATGTATGGAAAGCTAAGACATAGGCCTAAAACTTTTATGAAGAGTCCAAGATTTAAAAGTGTCATTTTCGAGTTCAAATGGTAGCAACAACGAAGAAGTCAGAATCTGTCCTGCAGCCCAGATAATGTTCAGTGTTCAGCCCATATCTCGAGTTCTAGAAGTCCAAATGCATCGATTCTTGTTTTGTTGGAAAGCTAAGACAATTTCCCATAACTTTCATAAGGACTATCTTCAAATTCTGATGTTAGGAATGATTTTTTGTTCAGACAAAAAGATAAAGATTGTCACCAAGTCAAGATGTGGTCACCTACTCAACAATTAGTTATCACATTTTTGAATTTTTAGCCTATAAAAGGAGGCATTTTCCATGCATTTAGGCATCTTGGTTTTCATATCAAGATCATGCTTTTTATTTCTTTCTTTATATTTTTGAAATGTTTAAGTTTTATTTCATGTTATACTTTTCTTAATCTCTTGTTTATGCTTTTCATTTCCTTTACTATACTTATGTTCTTATGTTGTTTATTTATGTTTCTCTTCTTCATTATGATTAGCCAAGTTTATTTTGTCAAGGTGAAAAGGTTATACTAATGGTGTAAGAATAAGTATAGTGTAAACTCAATATGGACTTTAATGTTTGATACTAACATGTTTGTATTTGTTATCTTAATCACTCTTAATACTTTGCTTGTTAAATGGTTAATATAGATTTACGTTGTATAACCCTTGGTACAATAAATGCTTGACCTTTTCATAACCTACTGTATAGTTTAATCGACACTTGTGCTATGAAAGGAACTTGATTTGTTATTAACATAAATTAACATCATGAATATATGACAACATTTACAAGTATTAGCATTATTCGAATCAGATAACTAATGTAATCATGTTAAGAATTTATAATCCGATTGGAACCTCCTTTGTGTATGGTTTCCAGTTGAGTAATAAAAAGAGTTTATACTATACTTATTTGAAATACCATTAGTGGATCATCTAACCTTGACAATTGTTTTATCCTTGTTTAATCCTTGAGTAATTTTATTTCTTTGAGATGTGATATTAATATAAGGATTAAACAATGATTAAAATAATTGTCAAGGTTAGATGATCCACTAATGGTATTTCAAACAAGTATAGTATAAACTCTTATTACTCAACTAGAAACCACACACAAATGAGATTCCAATCGGATTATAAATTCTTAACATGATTACATTAGCTATCTCATTCGAATAATGCTAATACTTGTAAATGTTGTCAGACATTCATCATTATAATTTATGTTAACAACAAATCAAGTTCCTTTCATAGCATAGGTGTCACTTATACCATACGGTTGGGCTATAAAAGTGCCAAGTATTTGTTGTACCAGGGGTTATACAACATAAATTTAGATTAACCATTTAACAAGCGAAGTATTAAAAGTGAACAAGTTAACAAATACAAAACATGTTAGTATCAAGCATTAAAGTCCATGTTGAGTTTATACTATATTTATTCTTACACCATTAGTGTAACCTTTTCACCTTGACATAATAAATTTAGCTAAACATAATGAAAGAGAGAAACATAAATAAACTAGATAAAAACATAATTATATAAGTATAGTAAAGGAAATTAAAAGCATAAACAAGAGATTAATATAACATAAAATAAAACTTGAACATTATAAAATACAAATAAAGAAAGCAAGAGCAAGAGTAAGATCTTGATCTGAACAACCAAAATTCCTAAATGCATGGCAAATGCCTCCTTTTAGAGGACAAAATTTGGAACTATTGATTTGATTATTGAGTGGGTGGCCACATCTTAACTTGGTGACAATCCTTATCTTCTTGTCTGAACAAAATATCATTGCTAATGTCATAATTCGAAGACTTTAATCATAAAAGTTCTAGGAAATTGTCTCAGAATTCCAACAAAAAAAAATTGAGGTCATTTGGACTTCTAGAACTAAAGAAATGGGTTGAACACTGAACAGTGTCTGGGCTGTAGGACAGATTTGGACTTCTCCATTCTTGCTAAGATTTGGACTTCCAAACAGCAGAATTGAGTCTTGTATTCCCATGGATTTTTTAGGCCTATGTCTTAGCTTTCTATCCATATAAACCAAATTGAAATCCAAGATCTACAGCTCCAATTATGATCCAATAACCGAATGGTGTTCCAATTTGAATTGAACTAGCATTTCTTTTCTAAGCCTAGCCCTCTCTTTGTCTTCTCAATTTCAGTAGTTAAACTCATCAATCAATCCTTTAATTTATATGATAGGCTTGCATTTAAGATGAACATTTACCATAAATTAAAGGTATCTTATAGTATCAGACTTGTTATTATAAAACATGCTTTAGTTAAAGAGTTATTGATACTTCAAGTGCAAAATGATGATATAAAACCTTGATAAAAATACACTTTTAAGTACTACTCACCTCCCCCAACCAGCTTATTACTAGTCCCTGGTAATAAAAGCGTTAAAATAGAAAAACAATTTGCAAGTTTCATAAAACAAGGCATTCATCATTCAACTTCCATTAATCTATCTAGATAAACAAACTCCCATTAAATTTATATTTCTTAAATAAGATATTACTAAACCTTTTTTTTATGTGCTCAATGTATGAAAACATAGATGATGGGGCTTTTATTGAAAGAAAACAATTTTATGTTCTAATGTTTAAGGTTAACTTCCTTGGGTTAGGATTATTATTATTATTTTCTCTTCTTTGTTTCTTCTTTACACACACACACACATATACAACTTAAAACGCAATGAATCTTTAACCCATATAACAAGCTTTCAACTAATGACTTCCAGACTAGTTGGTTTTAGAGCATTAAGTGTTGAGACACCCCTACAAGCTTAGTAACTCAAATTGTAGATACTGATACGTAGATAGAGCAATGTTTGATTCCCTTAAGCTTTTCTCCTTAACCCAAGTAACAAGCTTTAGGTTAATAGCTCCCAAGTCAATTGACTTCAGGGTATTAGGTATTAAAACACCCCTTCAGGCTTAATTGCTTAGGTTAGGGAGGCTACAAAACCAAACTTATCTACATTTTTATTATCATCAATATTATCAATCAATTTTATTTTTTTTACAAATTATATACTATCCCTTTCTCATAGTTCTTACCTTTAACAAAAGAACATAATTAATGTAATAATCCAATATGCAACCCACAATCATATGTTAAAGTGTGTGTGTGTGAAAATAAATGTTTAATAATACTTGTTAAATGAGTATAAGAGCAGAATCAAGTGATAACAATGCGAGAGTTTGTAAATCTAAATATTTCAAGAAGTATTCTGATAAACCTTAATAAGGATACTTACTAAGATGCATCTCAAGAGTCAATAAAATTTCCTCCTTACTCTGCCATCCTAATGACAATTTTGTCAAATGGTTTTAATAATAGAAAAAACAGTTAGTAAGTTTTTTTTTTTTAATGTCAACTACTACCCTCTCCCCCCCAACCAAAACAAGACATTGTCCTCAATGTCCTAAGGTAGAAAGATAGAGTATAGAAAACATCACCTGAAACATCGAACACTAACAAACCTGAAACACACTTAAATAAATATAAGAAATAACAAAACAAAATATTATGTTATTAATAAAACCAAAAGACACAAGGTCTCACAAATGAAGGCTTTTCTTAGTTGACCAATTTAGGTGACTCATGCAGGGATCAATGAAAGGGATGAAAGATTATTGTTGGTCAATCAATTGTTCAGTAGTAGCAGCATAGATTATGATTTGTCGTGCCAAAGATGTTAGGAATTCATGTTCCATAGCTTGATCAAGAAAATACAACAAATTATCATAAAAACCATTAATATTTAACAAACCTATAGGTTTATGGTGAAAGTGCAGCTGGACCTAAAAGGAAATATGAAAAATCTCTTCCAATGTGCCCAGACCACCTAGTAAGGCAATGAAGGCATCAACATGGTTAAACATTGCATTCAGTCGATCAGACGTTGTGGGGACCTGTAGTTTCTCTCCAATTGTTTTTCCAATTATGTCCCCTTTTGCTAAAGCTTCGAGGATGACCCCAAAATTTGACTGCCTCCTAAAAAGCAGCTATTAACACACCCTTATTAACCCAAGGCTATCTCCCCCATAAACTAAATGAATCTTTCGCTCAGCTAGTACACGACAAAGATGATTTGCTAATTCTAAAAAACTTCTTTTCTTTCTCAGGACTGGATCCACCGAAAACACAAATATTTCTTATGTGATGACTTGAGGAACTTGTCATTTCTACACACTTCTATATTTGATGAATGTATGGGTTGAGTAGAAATGGAGGGAAGGAAGAGAAGAATTTATAGATAAAAAATTGAAAATGCAATCATACCACCTATATGTGGGCCAGCTGTAGTCTCACACACACACACACACTCTCTCTCTCTCTTTATTTATTTATTTATTTTCAAAAGCATGTGTATGTATAGGTAGTTGTGATTGTGGTTCACATCTTCCCTTGGTTTTACGTCCAAGAATGACTTAAATGCCCTCTATGGGTTGGGGATAGGCTTTCCATCCTGTTTTCTTAAAAACTGGCAAACAGGGTCTTTTTTAATCAAATTCCCAAGACTATATCGAGCATGTTTTTTATAGAATTGTGGCCATAAATCATGAATTGCACGATGCACATCTCTACTAAGATGTGTCTCAAGAGTCAACAGAAGATTATCTAAAGACCCTTACTCAAGCCATCCTTAATGAATTGTATTTTATCTTCACGGTTTATAGATATTATTTCTAAAGAATGACATGTTACATTACAAGTCCATCCTGACACATCTGTGATAGACTTTCAGTCATTTTGCAAAAGTGCTTTTACCTGTTCCAAGCATGTATGAAATGCAAGAATTGGGGGACTCACCTGATAATCAAACCTTTGCTTTAATTAGCCAGTGAATATCTTCAGGAATTCCATGATTCATTAACTACCTAAATCTTGCACACCTAGCACAGTAAAATTTTGCAATCGCATTTCGAGGCAAAGCGAGAAAATATTTTTTCAATTTTTCAAGGGTGGTGTCCATTTTCAAATGAGAATTCGAGAAGAGATTCAAAGAAGGGAGAAAAAAGCAAATAATTGCATAAATATATATAGATAGCAGTTATTATGGGAAACTGAAAGAACCGACTTAAGTCACAGAGTACCGTTATCTGCTATTTGACCAGGGTGAGAGAGACTAGCAAAACAAAAGTTAGACCAAAACAAAACACAAAATGATGTGAGAGAAAGAATCAATCTTTATATACAGGATCACTCAATTCAATAGAGTCATTTTCAACTGAAAATTATCAAAATAAACTTTCAAACGATGCCCATTTACCTTGAAAACATTATCATTCTTTGGATTCTTAATATCACAAGCCCCATATGGATACACATGTTTCACAATAAAAAGATCGCTCCATCTTGATCTTAGTTTTCCAGGAAATAAATGGAGTCGAGAATTATAAAACAAGACTTTTTGACCAACATTGAATGTTTTTCTCAGTATTTTCTTATCATGAAACTCTTTGATTCTTGCTTTATGAATTCTTGAATTTTCATATGCATCATTTCTTATTTCCTCAAGCTTATTTATTTGTAATTTTCGCAGTTGACTAGCATTACCAAGGTTTGAATTGAAAGCTTTAATAGCCCAATAAGCTTTATGTTCAAGTTCTACAGGCAAGTGACAAGGTTTTCCATAGACTAGTCTATAAGGTGACATACCTAATGATGTTTTATAAGCAGTTAGATAAGCCCAAAGTGCATCATTAAGTCTTAAAGACCAGTCTTTCCTATTAGGGTTCACTATTTTCTCCAAGATCTGTTTGATCTCCCTATTAGCAAGGTCTACTTGTCCACTTGTCTAAGGGTGATAAGGGGTGGCAACTTTGTGTGTGATTCTGATGTGCCGTGAATGATTTGAAAATCGGCAACAATGATTCTAACGAAAATGGATGAAGGATGGGTCTGGTTGTGTTGTCTTTCTTTTGGTATTTAGGCTGGATTGTAGTGATTTGAAAAGTAAATAAAATGGAGGATAGACTAGAATGATACTTTGATAAGTCGATCTGGACGCCACAAAGATCAATCTAAGATTTCGACGCCACACTCTTTGTGATTGAAGAGTGATAAGTCAGGTAGGGTTCTTCACAAAACGAATTTGGAAGAACAGCTCTTAATTCTCTGAATTAAGTTTTTTTCAAATCTTGGCTAAAAGTGTTTATTTCATATTCTGATACATATTTATCTTTGGAACATCCCTCCAAAGTTAGGTGAATTCAACATGACAGAAGTCAAGCCTAAAAACTAGACTTTTAATAAAGCAAGTAGACATTTAACTAACACACGTTTTTTGTTGACATTTCTAAAACATATGCAGACGAAATTTAAAACAGCCATAACTTTTGACACAAAAGTCCAATGCACTCATGGTTGGACAATATAGAAAGATCACGTTCTGAACTTGAATTTTACCTACATAAATCTTGTTTTCACATGCATTGGATGACTTCAAATTCGGGTTCAAATCCATCTACTGTTCTGACCGTAAAACAGCATCAATTCCTTCACTTGCATTATCAATCCAAATACAAGTAGCCCAGCATGAAAAGAACCATTAAGGGCTTTTCCCATCTCCAAGTTCCAATTGTAGGCAAATAAGCACCCTTGAACCAATTTCAAACTGATTGCTAATTTTTAACTCCGACGCAGCTTCAATCATTGCAATTTGATTCGTCAAGGCCCGTTGTAGTTGTTTCGCTCTCGCTCTTGTCATTGGACCATCTGAATCCTCTTGCATATTAGATTCAGCTTTACGAGATGGATTATAATTCCCATGATGCACATCATCAGCCCCGGGTTGAAAATGATTTGTCCTCAAATCAGAATCGTCATCATCATCCAAGTACGGAGATAAGTCTTTCACATTAAAAGTAGCTGATACGTTGTAATCACCAGGAAGATCTACCTTATACGCATTGTCATTCACCTTCTCTATAATACGAAATGGACCGTCAGCTCTTGGCATCAACTTGGACTTACGTTTGCTTGGAAATCTGCCCTTGCTAATATGAATCCAAACAAGATCTCCAGGTTCAAACCTGACCATCTTTCGCCCCTTGTTAGCTTGTTTAGCATACTTTGTTGTTTTCTCCTCAATATGTAGTCGAACCTGCTCATGTAGTTTCTTCATCAATTCTGCCTTTCTAATTCCATCCATAGATGTCCTCTCATCAATTGGAATATGAACAAGATCAATAGGAACACAAGGATTAAAGCCATACACAACCTCAAATGGTGAAAATTTTGTAGCCCCATGCACACTACGATTATATGCAAACTCCACAATCGGCAAACAAGTATCCCAACTCTTCAAATTCTTATGTATAACAGCTCGTAACAAAGAAGATAAAGTTCGGTTTACTACCTCAGTTTGTCCATCAGTTTGTGGATGACATGCCGTACTGAAAAGTAACTTTGTTCCAAGTTTCCTCCAAAGAGTCTTCCAAAAGTGGCTTAAGAACTTTGTATCACGATCAGAGACAATGCTTTTAGGAATTCCATGCAAACGAACAATCTCTTGAAAAAACAAATCAGCAACATGTACTGCATCGTCAGTTTTCGTACAAGGAATGAAATGGGACATTTTGGAGAATCGATCAACCACCACCATTATTGAATCCTTCCCACGTTGTGTTCTCGGTAGTCCAAGTACAAAGTCCATGCTAATGTCCATCCATGGTTGCTCTGGAATAGGCAGTGGCATATAGAGTCCATACGCATTCTCTTTACCTTTAGCTCTCTTGCAAATAGCACATCTTTCAATCACCTTGTGTACATCCCGTAACATGCTGGGCCAAAAAAAATGTTCTTTCAGCAGCTCATAAGTCTTCTTCTCCCCAAAATGACCACTAAGACCACCACTATGAGCCTCTCGCACAAGCAAACTCCCGTAACGAACCTGAAGGAATACACATTCTGCCCATTTTGAACAAGTAACCTTCATGCATAAAGAACCCATCACAAGCTCCCTTTGCACATTCGGCAACCACATTAGCAAAGTAGGAATCATTGGCATACTGATCCTTCACCTGTTCAAAACCCATCAGCCTTGCATTCAACATAGAGATCAGTGCGTACCTCCTAGAAAGAGCATCAGCAACCACATTAACTTGCCCTTTCTTGTACTTTATGACATAAGGAAATGACTCCATGAACTCCACCCATTTAGCATGTCTTCGATTCAACTTGTTTTGCCCCTTAAGATACTTCAAGGCTTCATGATCAGTATGTATAACAAATTCTTTAGGCAACAAGTAGTGTTGCCATACCTCCAGAGCCCGAATCAAAGCATAGAACTCCTTGTCGTAAATAGAGTAGTTCAAACGCGCTCCATTTAACTTTTCACTGAAGAATGCAATCGGTCTCTTTTCTTGCATCAAAACAGCACCAATTCCAACCCCGGAAGCATCGCACTCTATTTCGAATGTTTTAGCAAAGTCTGGAAGTGCTAAAACTGGAGCTGTACACAACTTTTTCCTTAATTAGCTCGAAAGCTTTCTGCGCATCTTCACTCCATCTAAACTCCTTCCCTTTTTTCAAGCATTCTGTCATAGGAGCAACAATAGAGCTGAAGTCTTTCACAAATCGCCTGTAGAAAGAAGCTAAACCATGGAAACTCCTCACATCAGTGATACTAGCAGGTTTTGGCCAGTCTCGAATTGCCTCAATTTTCTCCTCATCAACTCTAACTCCCCTGCTAGAGATAATATATCCAAGAAACACGACACTTTCTTTACAGAAGTAACACTTTGTGAGTTTCCCATACAACTTAGAATCTTGCAAAGTCTCAAACACAACTCTAAGATGCTTCACATGATCATCAAAGGTCTTGCTATACACCAGGATGTCGTCAAAATATACTACAACAAACAGCCCAATATACTTCCTCAAAACATGATTCATAAGCCTCATAAATGTACTAGGCGCATTAGATAACCCAAACGGCATAACCATCCATTCATATAACCCCTGTTTAGTTTTAAATGCTGTTTTCCATTCATCTCCCTCTTTCATTCTAATTTGGTGATAGCCACTCATCAAATCGACTTTAGAAAACAATGCAGCACCATGCAACTCATCAAGCAAATCATCAAGTCTGGGTATAGGAAATCGATACTTAACTGTTATTTTGTTGATAGCGCGGCTATCCATGCACATCCTCATGGTACCATCTTTCTTTGGTACAAGCAAAGTAGGTACGGAACATGGACTAAGTGATTCTCGCACATAGCCCTTCTCTAAGAGCTCACCGACCTGCCTTTGAATCTCTTTCGCTTCCTCTGGATTACATCTGTATGCTGGTCTATTAGGAAGTGAAGCTCCCGGCACCAAATCAATTTGATGCTCAATACCACGAATAGGTGGTAATCCTTTAGGTAATTCATCTGGAAACACATCTTTAAATTCTTCAAGTAATTCCTTAATCTGTCTTGGTAAGTCCAATCCTTCTACTTGTAGTAGTTGCTTTGCCCAGACCATGAAAACAATCCCTGTTGTGGCTAATGCTTGTTTGATGTCTCCTTTTTTGGCTAACAACAGCCCCTTTCGTGATGTCACCTCCTTTTGTTGGCTTCGTAACTGATCCTCTCTAACTTGTTGAGAACTCAGTGGTAACAAGTTCACCTTCTTTCCATTCAGCATAAAAGAATAAGTGTTCTTTCGTCCATTGTAGGTCACATCCTTATCAAACTGCCATGGACGACCCAGCAACAAATGGCTAGCTGACATTGGTGCAACATCACATAAAACCTCGTCATGATAGGTTTTAATGGAAAAAGGTACACGAACTTGCTTTGTCACCCGAATCTCCCCATTCTCATTCAGCCATCGCAAACTATAGGGTCTGGGATGTGGAAGGGTATTTAAACCCAATTTCTCCACCAAGGTAGTTGACGCAACATTAGTGCAACTTCCATTATCAATGATCATCCCGCACACCTTATCTCGAATCTGACATCGAGTATGAAAGATGTTCTCGCGTTGCTCATCACTAACGTCAATTTGTGCATTCAGAACCCGTTGAACAACCAACAAATCTCCCTTCACTGGTTCGAAATCCTCTTCTTGTTCAGCCACTTGTACCTGATCTTCGTCTTCAGTTTCAACCTCATCTCCACTGATCAGCTCTCCATGATCCCCATGCAAAATCATCACCCTTTTATTTGGACATTCCGAAGCAATATGCCCATGTCCCAAGCACTTGAAGCACTTGATGTCCCGAGACCTCCTAGGGTGTTGAGGTTCTGTCACCTTCTCCTTTCCCTTCAAAGAATCAAAACTGGTATTCCCCTTGCTAAACTCCACCTTCTCATCTCGTTTAGGCGTGCTCCATGTTCGTGTAGGCGTAGAAACAGCCCTTGTCGCGCTTGACGTAGTTACACTAGTTCGGACACCTCCTCGTCTCTGCTGCCTCTCTACTCGGGTTGCAAGCTTTATAACTTCCTCAAGGAAGATGTACGGTTGTAACTCAACAACATTAGCTATATCCTTCCTCAACCCTCCAAGAAATCTAGCTATTGTTTGCTCTTGAGGTTCCATCAATTCACATCGAATCTGCAGCAATTCAAACTCTTTCACATACTCTTCCACAGTCAAAGATCCCTGTCGCAAAGTCTGAAGTCTGATGTATAGCTCCTGTTTATAGTAATCAGGAACAAATCTCTTCTTCATCACTCTTTTTCATAGTTGCCCATGTTGTAAATCTCCTCCTCTCCATCCCTTCTCCTCTGAATCTTTACGTTTTCCCACCATAAAAAGAGCATAATCTGTAAACTCAAGTGCTGCCACCTTGCACTTCCTTTCTTCAGAATATTCATACCATTCAAACACCTTTTCAACCTTCTGAATCCACTCCAAGTATTCCTCAGGTGAACTACTTCCTCTAAACGGTGGAATCTTAAGTTTGAGACCATTAGGAGGATTATAATTCTGCCTTCTTGGTCTGACCCTATCATCAGCCTCATCATCCCCATTTGGATCTTCGTCATCTTCTATAATATCATTTCGTGGCACCCTAAGTGCTTGCCTTGGTTGGGGTTGCAAATTATTTCTTTGCATCCTTTGCATAAGGGTATTCAACTGTTCACGAATTCCAGTCATCTCATCCCGAATCTCAGCATGAGATCGTTGTAAGCCCATGACCTGTGCCTGTTCCAAACTTAACCCTCTTGGCAAATCTTCTTTATCTCCAGCCATAGTTAAGTCTGTCAACCTCAATTCAGCAAACCTTTCTTCTTGTTGTTGTTGTTGTTTTTGGCTCCTGTCTTAGATCACAACTGATGCTCTGATACCAGATGATGTGCCGTGAATGATTTGAAAATCGGCAACAATGATTCTAACGAAAATGGATGAAGGATGGGTCTGGTTGTGTTGTCTTTCTTTTGGTATTTAGGCTGGATTGTAGTGATTTGAAAAGTAAATAAAATGGAGGATAGACTAGAATGATACTTTGATAAGTCGATCTGGACGCCACAAAGATCAATCTAAGATTTCGACGCCACACTCTTTGTGATTGAAGAGTGATAAGTCAGGTAGGGTTCTTCACAAAACGAATTTGGAAGAACAGCTCTTAATTCTCTGAATTAAGTTTTTTCAAATCTTGGCTAAAAGTGTTTATTTCATATTCTGATACATATTTATCTTTGGAACATCCCTCCAAAGTTAGGTGAATTCAACATGACAGAAGTCAAGCCTAAAAACTAGACTTTTAATAAAGCAAGTAGACATTTAACTAACACACACGTTTTTTGTTGACATTTCTAAAACATATGCAGACGAAATTTAAAACAGCCATAACTTTTGACACAAAAGTCCAATGCACTCATGGTTGGACAATATAGAAAGATCACGTTCTGAACTTGAATTTTACCTACATAAATCTTGTTTTCACATGCATTGGATGACTTCAAATTCGGGTTCAAATCCATCTACTGTTCTGACCGTAAACAGCATCAATTCCTTCACTTGCATTATCAATCCAAATACAAGTAGCCCAGCATGAAAAGAACCATTAAGGGCTTTTCCCATCTCCAAGTTCCAATTGTAGGCAAATAAGCACCCTTGAACCAATTTCAAACTGATTGCTAATTTTTAACTCCGACGCAGCTTCAATCATTGCAATTTGATTCGTCAAGGCCCGTTGTAGTTGTTTCGCTCTCGCTCTTGTCATTGGACCATCTGAATCCTCTTGCATATTAGATTCAGCTTTACGAGATGGATTATAATTCCCATGATGCACATCAGATTCCATATTTTTTCATTAAAGACTCAAATGGCTTATTGTAGAAATGTGTTCCACCATCACTTATCATGGCTCGAAGGATTCTAAATCGACTCAGAATCTTTTTCTTTTAAAAACTTTATCAATGTTTTGTGATAATTATTTCAACTTGGAATGGCCTCTATTCATTTTGAAACATAATCTACTATGACTAATATGTACAAGAAACCAAATGATGGAGGAAATGGACCCATGAAATCTATACCCCAACAGTCAAAAATCTCAATGACAAGAGTAGGATTTAAAGGCATCATGTGACGTTTTCAAATAGATCCCAACTTTTGACAATTTTCACAAGTCTTGCAGAATGCATATGACTCCTTGAACATGGTGGGCCAGTAAAATCCACTATATAACATTTTTACAATTCTCTTTCTTGATGAGAAATGACCCCCACATGCCTCTAAATGATAAAATTCAATGACACTACTTACCTCATTATCATGAATGCATCTTAAAAATAATTGATCAGGACAATATATGAATAAATAAGGGTCATCCCAATAAAAGTTCTTCACTTCGTTCAAGAACTTTCTTTTGTCTTGGGTACTTTAATGAGCTGGCAATTATCTTGAAACAAGAAAATTAATAATATTAGCGAACCAAGGCATTATGGAGATGAAAAGTAAAGATTCATCAGGAAAGTAGTCATCGATTGGTGTGATGTCAAATTTCAAATCTGTTGTCAATCTTGACAAATGATTTGCGACAACATTTTTGGTGTCTTTCTTGTCTTTGATTGTGATATCAAATTCTTAAAGTAACAAAATCCACCGCACAAATCTAGCCTTAGAATCTTTCTTAGAAAGAAGATATTTCAATGCTGCATGATCACTAAAAACAACAACAGGTGAGCCAACAAGATAAGACCTAAATTTTTCACATTCAAATACTACTACAAGTAATTCTTTTTCAGTGGTGGTGTAATTCATTTAAGCAATATTTAAAGTTTTACTTGCATAGTAAATCACATAAGGTTTCTTATCTTTTCTTTGTCCCAATATAGCACCCACGATATAATCACTAGCGTCACACATTACTTCAAAAGGTAATGAACAATCAGGAGGTTGAATAACAGGAGCAGAAGTAAGCAAGTTTTTAAGTTTAACAAAGGCTTCTTCATAATATTCAATCCATTCAAAAATATTATCCTTTGTTAGAAGAATACTCAAGGGCTTAGATATTACACAAAAATCTTTGATGAACCTTCTATAAAAACCAGCATGTCCTAAGAATGATCTAACATCTTTAATAGATTTTGGTGTTGGCAAGTTAGCAATTAAACTTGATTTTAGATTTGTCAACCTTAATTCCTTTCGATGAAATAATATGACTAAGTATAATGCCGTTTGCTACCATAAAATGACATTTTTTCCAATTCAATACAAGATTTTTCTCTTCACACCTGCTCAAAACCTTTTCTAAGTTAGTCAAACAATTATCAAAAGAATCACCAAAAATAGAAAAATCATCCATAAAAATTTCAAAAAAACATCCAACCATATCACTAAATATGCTAAGCATGCATCTTTGAAACGTGGCTGGTGCATTACATAATCCAAAAGGCATCCTTCGATATGCAAAAGTACCAAATGGACATGTGAAACTAGTCTTCTCTTGATCTTCCAATGCAATTTCAATTTGATTGTAACTTGAATAGCCATCTAGGAAATAATAAAATTCATGACCTGCAACTCTTTCTAGGATTTGATCCATGAAAGGTAAAGGGAAATGATATTTTATAGTCATTGAATTAAGTTTCCTATAGTAAATGCACATGCGCTAACTAGTAATAGTCCTAGTTGGAATTAACTCATTTTTCTCATTTGTTATTACAGTGACTCTAGACTTCTTGGGTACAACTTGGGTAGGACTTACCCATTTGTTGTCAAAAATAGAATAAATGATTCCATTATCTAAAAGCTTAATGACTTCATGTTTCACTACTTCTTTTATATTAAAATTAAGCCTTCGTTGCATTTCTCTAGAGGGTTTGGCATTTTCCTACAAATAAATCATGTGTGTGCAAATCAAAGGACTAATTCCTTTTATGTCAGCTATAGTCCATCTTAATGCATTTTTGTGCATTTTCAGAGTTTGTAATAACTTACCTTCTTGATGTGCATTAAGTTTGGAAGAAATTATTACCGGAAAAGTTTCATTTTCTCCCCAAAATGAGTATTTGAAATTGAATGGTAACGGCTTCAAATAAGGTTTTGATGGTTGAACACCTGAAGGTATGGACTCAGTTGATCGTGTTGGCAATTCTTCAATTTGTGGTCTCCAATTACATGCCTTTGATTCTTCCTGAAAATAGACCATTTACAAATTATCAAATTCATCAATCTTAATTTCACTAGAAGTGTTTTGAAATTGATGATGAATTAATTTTTCAATAAAGTCAACTTCCTGTAAATCATTATCATCTCCAGGTAGCTTGCAAATGTTGAAAATATTCATCTTTAATGTCATGTTTCCAAATGATAACTTCATCAATCCATTCCTACAATTAATCAATGCATTAAAAGTTGCAAGAAATGGATGTCCTAAAATGACAAGAATTAAATTACATGCTTTAATAGGTTGTGTATCCAAGATAACAAAATCTAAAAGGTAAATAAATTTATCAATTTATACTAACACATCCTCAACTATTCCTCTAGGCACTTTTACAGATCTATCAGCAAGTAAAAGAGTTACAGAGGTTGGTTTTAACTCACCTAGATTGAGACTTTGAAAGACTGAATATAGAAGTAAATTCACATTAGCTCCAAGATCAAGTAAAGCTCTTTCAATTTTATGATCTCCAATAAAGCAAAAAATTGTAGGACAACCAGGGTCTTTATATTTCAAAGCATTATTGTTCTGAAGAATGGCACTTACTTGTTCGGCTAAAAAGGCTTTCTTTTTCACATTCAGTTTTCTCTTCACATTGCACAGATCTTTCAAAATTTTAGCATAGGAAGGAACCTGTTTAATAGCATCCAACAAAGGTATATCGATCCTTACCTATTTGAAAGTTTCAAAGATTTCAGAGTTGTGATTGACTTTCCTTTGTCTGGTCATGGCATGAGGAAATGGAATTGCTGACAGGGAATCAGCCTTTTCTTTGCAATATTGAGGTTCAACCTCTTCCTTACCCTCAGAGATTGACTCATCATCTTTCTCACAAGGTTTAAGAGTGGGTTTTTCAATAACCTTACCACTGTGAAGAGTGATGACTGATTTGAATTGATCCATGTGTTGGCTTCTAGAACTATTTGCATTTGCATTGTATTGCCCCTTGGGAATTTGCTATGGTTGTGATGGAAACTTACCTTTCTCTTGAAAACTAAGAGCATATGTGAATTTTGCATGAGTATCTTTAAAATCTGTCATGCTTTGAGCAAGTTGAGTGTTGATTGTCTCCTGCTTGTCAATGAATGCATGCAATGTTTCCTCAAGATTTCTTCTAGGAAGGGGAGCATAAGGAGGTGTATATAAATGAGAATTTTAGAAATTATGGTGTGCTTGAAATTGTGGTTATGAAGTTTATGCATTGTTGTTATCACTCTTCCAACTGAAATTTGGGTGATTTCTCCAATCAGGGTTATATGTTTGTGAGTATGGTTTATGATTAGGCCTTTGAAAACTGTTTAAAGCATGGGCTTGTTCATGGAGACATTCCCTAAAAGAAGGCAAAGTTGGACTGTCATTGGTTGAATGTTCATTGGTTTCACAGATTTAACACACAATGTCTTGAATAGATTTTAATTAACCACTCTTTTTCAATTCTAATGCTTCAACTTTTCTAGCTAAAGATGCAGACTTGGCTTGGAGGTCATAATCTTCCCTAAGGTTTTGCATACCTCCACTAGATGTATGAGGTTGGGTTTTACTTGGTGCCTCATAACTACCCGTAATGTCCTAATTTTGAGCATTTTCAGCTCGCAAGTCTAGGCACTCCATTGCTTTATTAGGGTCTTTATCTTCAAAAGTTCCATTGCACTTCAATTCAATCATTTACCTATCTCTAAGTGTTAACCCTTCATAAAAATGTGAAACCAATCTCCAAGTTTCAAAACCATGATGAGGGCAAGTATTAAGCAAGTCTTGATACCTATCCCAACATTGGTAAAATGTCTCTTCTGGCTTTTAAGTGAAAGTGATGATTTGTCTTTTGAAAGAGTTTGTTCTATGAGACGGAAAAAACTTCTTTAAAAATTATTGTTGCATTTCATCCCAAGCATAAATAGATCCCGATCTCAAATTTTGTAGTTATGTTTTAGCTTTATCTTTTAATGAAAAAGGAAAAAACTTTAATCTGATGGTGTTCATGCTACAATTTGAGTCATTATAGGTGTTACAAACCTCCTCAAATTCACTTAAATGCAAGTATGGAATCTAAGCCATGAAAAAAAAAAGTAAAAGTTGAATAATGTCTGGCTTAAAATTAAAATGAGATGCATCAGGGGGGAAAACTATGCATGATGGTGCACTTGTTCTTGTAGAATTCATGTGGTCTCTAAGTGTTCTAACACGGTTATTCTCATTATTCTTATTATAAAGCGACTGGTTATCTTTTTCGACCATATTTTCTAAAAATAATAAGGATACCTAACAAAGTCTACAACTTAATGTATGTGATCAAACTCTCATGCATATGTAGGAAGAGAATAAAAGGAAGAAAAGGAAACAAAACAAATCAAACCAAAACAAAAGTTAGCTAAAATGAAAAGTGAAAAAAGAAAATAAAATAATTGTTATAATTTATAGAAGAATTTACTTCCTCAACAACAGCGCCAAAAACTTGACACGACCAAAAGATTGATGTCTTCTTCCAAGTGCAGGAGTGTCGAAGTAATAAATAATCCGGCAAGATTGAGGTTGAACCACATGGAGGTTAACTATATAAATTACAAATAATAACAACAACAAAACAATAATAATTTGAAGAGAGCTTTGAGATGTGATATTGATATAAGGATTAAACAATGATAAAAACAATTGTCAAGGTTAGAGGATCCACTAATGGTTTTTCAAACAAGTATAGTATAAACTCTTATTACTCAATTGGAAACCACACACAAAGGAGATTCCAATCAGATTATAAATTCTTAACATGATTACATTAGTTATCTCATTTGAATAATGTTAATACTTGTAAATATTGTCAGGCATTCATCATTATAACTTATGTTAACAACAAATCAAGTTCCTTTCATAGCATAGGTATCGGTTATACCATACTGTTGGGCTATGAAAGTGCCAAGTATTTGTTATATCAAGGGTTATACAACATAAATTTAGATTAACCATTTAACAAGCAAAGTATTAAAAGTGAATAAGATAACAAATACAAAACATGTTAGTATCAAGCATTAAAGTCCATGTTGAGTTTATACTATACTTATTCTTATACCATTAGTGTAACCTTTTCACCTGGACATAATAAATTTAGCTAAACATAATGAAAGAGAGAAACATAAATAAATAAGATAAGAACATAATTATATAAGTATAGTAAAAGAAATAAAAAGCATAAACAAGAGATTAATATAACATAAAATAAAACTTGAACATTACAAAATACAAATAAAGAGAGCAAGAGCAAGATCTTGATCTGAATAACCAAGATGCCTACATGCATGACAAATACCTCCTTTTAGAGGACAAAATTTGGAACTATTGATTTGATGACTAATTGTTGAGTGGGTGGCCACATCTTGACTTGGTAACAATCCTTATCTTCTTGTCTAAACAAAACATCATTTCTAACGTCAAAATTTGAATAGACTTGAATCATGAAAGTTCTAGAAAATTGTCTCAAATTTTCAATAAAAAAAATTAAGGTCATTTGGACTTCTAGAACTAAAGATATGGGTTGAACATTAAACAATGTTTGGGCTGCAGGACAGATGCAGACTTCTTCGTTGTTGCTAAGATTTGGACTTCCAAACAGCAGAATTGAGCCTTGCATTCCATAAATGTTTTAGGCCTATGTCTTAGCTTTCTAGCCATATAAACCAAATTGATATCCAAGATTTACAGCTCCATATATGACCCAATGACTAAATAGTGTTCCAGTTTGGACCGAACCAGAATCACTTTTCTAAGCTTCACCCTCTCTTTGTCTTCTCAATTTCAGTAGTTGAACTCATCAATCAATCCTTTGATTTATGTGATAAGCCTGCATTTAAGATGAATATTTACCATAAATTAAAGGTATCTTATAGTATCAAACTTGTTATTATAAAACATGCTTTAGTTAAGGAGTTATTGATACTTTAAGTGCAAAATGATGATATAAAACCTTGATAAAAATGCAATTTTAAGTACTAATCAGATTGCTTTGATATTAAATGTGGTTCCTTTGAATTAATGCATTAAAATTGTTCAATTCAGATTTTTCTACATCACATATTTGGCTTAAAATTCAAAAACCTGGTTTGTGCAAGGTTCTGATTATTGTTTTTTCAATTACATCAATTGAATTATCTTTTCAAAATTAAAATCCTTTTCAAACTTTTATTTGAATTTGTTTTATTTAGCAATATATATAATTATTTAGTTTTTTGTATTTACATCAATATTGTTTTTGCACTTACAAACCTTTAGAATATTTTTTTCATTTGCATATCATCATCAACCACCATCCCTCAATGATCTTTATATATATATAAAGATCATTGAGGGATGGTGGTTCACAATGATATTTTATGTGAGAATATGTTATGGTTTTAATTGGTTTGAGATGTGTTTAAAGAGCATTACCTTGAATGTGAAATTGACCTCTTCTTTTGAAAATTAATCTTGCTTGTATTGTTTTCTAAAATGTTTGTCTGGTTGTATGTTGATCTTGTTGTTTGCTCTCTTTAGTTTGATTTCTCCCAAGGACAAGATCTATTATCTTTTTTTCTTATTATCTATTTATTTATCCATAAGAAATGTTACTTGCTTACTTACGTCTCTTAGTTATCAATGACCCTTGACTAATTTTCCTTAGATAATGAGGTTTCTCGGTTATTATATCCTTCCACTACCAAAAAAACTAGAAAAACACCGATGAAATATTTCATCGATATTTATGAAAATAATCTCGTTTGTAATTTTAAGTTACCGATAAAAGTTTTGATAGAAACATGTTGTTGGCAAGTTTGCTCATTCGAGAATTGTCATTACACCAACATTTTTTATCAACAACTTACATTGCTAACAAAAAATGTCAATGGATTATTGGAGAAAAATTGTCTTTGATTTTATTGCCCATTTTGCTTTGGCAAGTCTATAATGAATTAATTTTTGATATAATTTTCAATTCTCTATTCCATAAAAAAAATGCTTAGAGCTTTTATAACTTTCTGATGAAATAAATGCAAAAGTTTCCAATGAAAATGTCGATGGAATGTTTTGGTGATTCCATTAGAGTTTTCACTATGTTTTTTTTTTTCATTGTTATAATCTCCTAGGCAACCTAAACAACATTGAAAACAACGATGACGATAGCAGCAACAACAATAAGCATCTTCAAACCAATAATTACTCACAAACAACCACAATAAAGAAAAACACTTTTTGAATTATTGAAATAATAAACACATCTCCAAAAAACATAAAACATTATATAGAAAATATAAATGGAATGCATTATAATGCACTAACAAATGTCTTATACAATTTTAATTTTATTTCACAACAATATATCACATCAAAATCAATTCAACACCATTTAATCATAATCCTCTTTTTCCATGGTAATCAAGCATCTTAAGTCAAAGTTTAGTCAGGTCCCAAGAAAAGATGTATTTTATATGCATGAAAAGCTCAAAATAGATGAATGTCAAACAAAACATTGATTAAGTATTTGTAACAATGCAAATTTTAAGGAAAAAGTGATGCTCGCATAAACTAGGACTTATTCTGAAGGGTTAAATCTTGTCAGAGCTTCAAGGGTGGTTTTGCTAGATATTATGTAGAACCTATCGATGGAAAGGCAGGCCATCAGTCATGCCTACAAGCTAAGGCAAGAGAAATTTGTCTGTATTTACCATCTCATTACATCAGGGACAATAGAAGAGAAAAGATATTTTCACCAAGTTAAGAAAGAGCGATTATTAGATCTACTTAGAATCATAGCAGTGTGAAATATATTATTATAAGGGTAGGGATATTGTAGAAGAATCTGGTAGGATTTACAACAAATCCAAGCCATAATATTTGACTAGATTACTACCTTTTGGTTGGTGTACGATCTTCATAAACATGAGTATGAGCTTGTTATGTTAAAAACACAACCTTTTGATTACAAAAACAAAAGGGGAAGTCATCAAAAGGTTGTGTTTGTTACATAGAGGACAAAAAGGCTAAAATTTTAGAAGATCGTACACCATGCAAAAACAAAAGGTTGTGTTTTTAATATAACAAGCTCACACTCATGTTTAAGAAGATTGTACACCAACCTAAAGGGAGTAATCTAGTCAAATATTACAGCTTGGATTTGTTGTAAATCCTACCAGATTCTTCTACAATATCCCTGATTACTACTTAAAAATGCATTTTTATCAAGGTTTTATATCATTATTTTGCACTTGAAGTATCAATAACTCCTTAACTAAAGCATCTTTTATAATAACATACCTAATAATATAAGATACCTTTAATTTATGGTAAATATTCATCTTAAATGCAGGCCTATCATATAAATGAAAGGATTGATTGATGAGGTTAAGTATTGAAATTGAAAGGACAAAGAGAGGGCCAAACTTAGAAAAGAGATGTTGGTGCAGTCCAAACTGGAACACTGTTCAATAATTGGGTCATATCTCGAGTTCTAAATGTCCAAATGACCTCAAACTTTTGGAGAGATTTGGTAAGACATGGGCCTCCAACTTTCATGTGGAGTCCAAGATTTAAAAAGGTCGTTTTCAAGTCCAAATTATTGCAACAATAGAGAAGTCTAAATCTGTCTTGCAGCCCAGACACTGTTTAGTGTTCAGCCCATATCTCAAGTTCTAGAAGTCCAAATGACCTTAATTTTTTTTTCTTGGAAACATAAGACAATTTCCTATAACTTTCCTGTGTACAAGTGGTTCCAGTTCTGATGCTAACAATGACGTTTTATTCAGACAAGAAGATAAGGATTTTCACCAAGTCAAGAGTTGGCCACCCACTCAACAATTAGTCATCAAATCAATAGTTCCAAATTTTGGCCTATAAAAGGAGGCATTTTCCATGCATTTAGAAGTTTGGTTGTTCAGATCAAGAACTTGCTCTTGCTCTCTCTTTTTATATTTTTTTTGTAATTCTTAAGTTTTGCTTTCATTAATATCTTGTTTATGCTTTTGATTTCCATTCCTTTACTTAGTTAACTTGTATCTTATTTATGTTCTTATTTTGTTTATTTATGTTTCTCTTCTTCATTATGTTAAGCTAAGTTTATTATGTCAAGGTGAAAAGGTTACACTAATTGTGTAAGAATAAGTATAGTGTAAACTCAACATGGACCTTAATGTTTAATATTAACATGTCTTATCTTTTTATCTTACTAATTCTTAATACCTTTCTTGTTAAATGGTTAATCTAGATTTGTGCTCTATAACACTTAGTACAACAAATGATGGGCACTCTCATAGCCCAACCATATGGTATTACCTACACATGTGCTATCAAAGGAACTTGATTTGTTGTTAACATAAGTTAGCATCATGAATTCCTGACAATATTTAAAAGTTTGGTGTTACTTAAATAAGATAATTAATATGATCATGTTAACAATTTATAATGAGCTATTAATGACAAATCATTCAATTGAAACCTTTTTTGTGTGTGGTTTCTAGTTGAATAATAAGAGTTTATACTATACTTGTTTGAAATACCATTAGTGGATCCTCTAACCTTGACATTTGTTTTTATCATTGTTTAATCTTTACATTGATCTTCCATCTCAAAATTCTCATCAACTTCTTCTTCTTCTTCTTCTTCTTCTTCTTCTTCTTCTTCTCTATTATTATTATTATTATTATTTATAATTTATACAATTAACCTTCCTATGGTTCGACCCCGGTCTTATCAGGTTATTTATTACTTCGACACTCCTGCACTTGAAAGAAGACATCAATCTTTTGGTCGTGTCAATCCCTACCCTCATAATAATATATTTCATACTATTATGATTCTAAGTGTGCATCATTTTGGATCACATCAAGGATTTAGTACTTGTTAGGATGTTATGTTTAGAGAATTTTCTTTTCATTAAAGGGATACCTTAGGAGTTTTTATGTTAATTGATTGTCCTTATAGCTTCTGTATTTGAATGACAAGCCTTTAACTACTTATAGATCTTATGACTTTGTTATTGCTAGTGACACAATTTACACTATTTGAAAAAAAAATTGATGTTAGATTTGTTTTGACATTTCTTTCATTTAATTTAAGCATAGAATCTCTTAGATCTGTTTTTTGTTTCTTGAGTAGAAACAATATCTCAAACATAGTTATTAAACCAACCTGATTTTGACCTAGGGCAATGTTAAGGCCATGGGTCGCGTGGGTTGGCTCAGATTAACCAATATATTTAATTCAAACTTATTCGACCTAAATTAATACATTTTAATTATTTTCATTTCTACAAATATCATTTTTTTCTAAATTTTCAACTTAATAATAAAACTAACATAATATAATTGGTACACATTATTTCTTCAATTATAACACAACTAAGTTAGAAAATCAAATAAAATTTCATCAAATGACAAATAAAATCAAAGGACCATTGGGAAAATGTTGTTACAACCTAATTCAAAACCCATTTGTTTTAGAAATGTAGATTTACCTTAAACATTCAACACACAAACATGATTAAAGTAAGGACTAAATAGACTTAGTTAAAATGAATCGCTAAGCTAGAAGTCATAGTAACTTGTTGGGAGGCATTTTTAAGGTGGATTCGGTCTTTCCCTAAAAGCAAGTTGCCTCTTTAGCCAAATCTATTATCACTAGTGATTAGTATTTAAAAGTGCATTTTTATCAAGGTTTTATATCATCATTTTGCACTTGAAGTATTAATAACTCCTTAACTAAAGCATGTTTTATAATAACATATCTAATAATATAAGATACCTTTAATTTATGGTAAATGTTCATCTTAAATAAAGGCCTATCACATAAATGAAAGGATTGATTGATGAGTTTAAATACTTAGATTGAAAGGACAAAGAGAGGGCCAAACTTAAAAAAAAAGATGTTGGTGCAGTTCAAACTAGAACACTATTCGGTAATTGGGTCATATATGGAGCTATAGATCTTAGATTTAGGTCTGCTTTATATGGATGGAAAGGTAAGACATAGGCCTATAACTTTCATGGAGTCCAAGATTTAAAAAGGCTTTTTTCAAGTCCAAATTATAGCAACAATAAAGAAGTCCAAATCTGTCCTGCAGCCCAGACATTGTTCAATGTTCAACCTATATCTTGAGTTCTAAAAGTCCAAATGACCTTAATTTTTTTTTCATGGAAAGATAAGACAATTTCCTAGAACTTTCATGCGTACAGATGGTTTCAATTCTAATGTTAGCAATGACGTTTTGTTCAAACAAGAAGATAAGGATTTTCATCAAGTCAAGAGTTGGTCACCCACTCAACAATTAGTCATCAAATCAATAGTTCTAAATTTTGGCCTATAAAAGGAGGCATTTTCCATGCATTTTGGCATCTTGGTTTTCAGATCAAGATCATGCTCTTTATTTCTTTTTTATATTTTTGTAATGTTTAAATTTTATTTCTTGTTATATTTTTCTTAATTTCTTGTTTATGTTTTTCATTTCCTTTATTATACTTATGTTCTTATGTCGTTCATTTATGTTTATCTTCTTCATTATGTTTAGCTAAGTTTATTATGTCAAGGTGAAAAGGTTTCACTAATGGTGTTAGAATAGGTATAATATAAACTTAACATGGACTTCAATGTTTATATCCAAGAAAGTTTGTTGTTAACATGTCTTATCTTTTTATCTTACTAATTCTTAATACCTTGCTTGTTAAATGGTTAATCTAGATTTGTGTTGTATAACACTTGGTACAATAAATGCTTGGCACTTTTATAGCCAACCATATGGTATAACCTACACTTGTGCTATGAAAGGAACTTGATTTGTTGTTAACATATGTTAGCATCATGAATTCCTGATAATATTTAAAAGTATGGTGTTACTTAAATAAGATAATTAATATGATCATGTTAGAAATTTATAATGAACTATTAAGGATAAATCATCTGATTGGAATCTCCTTTATGTGTGGTTTCCAATTGAATAATAAAAAGAGTTTACACTATACTTATTTATAATATCGTCCGTGGATCCTCTAACATTGACAATTGTTTTTATCATTGTTTAATCCTTACATCAATATCACATCTCAAAGCTCTCTTTATTTTTATTGTTGTTGTTGTTTATAATTTATATAGTTAGCCTCCTTGTGGTTCGACCCCGGTCTTACTAGGTTATTTATTACTTCGACACTCCTGCACTTGGAATAAGACATCAATCTTTTGATCGTGCCAACTAATACATATCTTTTTTTAGTTTTAGTCATTTAATAAAACTAAGTGGTGAGTTTTTTAATGATACTTTTTTCATATCCATGTGAATGTCCATGTGCAAAAATCCGATTCATTTATTTCTACAAAGCTAAATCACACATATAAAAGACATCACTTTACAACTATTTGTTTTTCTAGCCACTTTCAAAGATGCATGCTTAGTGATTAATACTTAAAAATACATTTTTATCATGGTTTTATATCATCATATTGCACTTAAAGTATCATAAATTTCCCTAACTAAAGCATGTTTTATAATAACAAGTTCAATAACATAAGATATCTTTAATTTATAGTAAATGCTTATTTTGAATGTAGGCATATCTCATAATTTAAAGGATTGATTGATGTGTTTAACTATTGAAAGTGAAAAGACAAAGAGAGAGTTAAGCTTAAAGAAGAGATGCTGGTTTAATTCAAACTAGAACATCATTCGGTTATTAGATCATAATTGGACTCATAGAACATGGATTTAGGTCTGGCTTATATGGATGGAAAGCTAAGATATAGGCCTAAAATGTTCATGGAGAGTCCAAGATTCAAAACTGTTGTTTTCAAGTTCAAATTATAGCAACAAAAGAGAAGTCAGAATCTGTCCTGTAGCCCAGACATTGTTCAGTGTTCAGCCCATATCTCAAGTTCTAAAAGTTGAAATGAGCTCATTCTTGTTTTATTGGAAAGTTGATACAAATTCCCAGAACTTTCATGAAGACTATTTGTTAAAATTCTAATGTTAGAAATGATGTTTTGTTCAAACAAGATAATGACTATCACCAAGTCAAGAGGTGGCCACTCACTCAATAATTAGTCATCAAATCAATAGTTCTAAATTTTAGCCTATAAAAGGAGGCATTTTCCATACATTTAAACATCTTGGTTTTCAGATTAAGATCATATTCTTGCTTTCTTTCTTTGTGTTTTTGTAAAGTTTAAGTTTTGTTTTCATTAATCTCTTGTTTATGGTTTTTGTCATAACTATGTTCTTATCTAGTTTATTTATGTTTCTCTTCTTCACAATGTTTAGCTAAGTTTATTATGTCAATGTGAAAAGGTTTCACTAATGGTGTTAGAATAGGTATAATATAAACTCAACATGGACTTCAATGTTTATATCCAAGAAAGTATGTTATTAACATGTCTTATCTTTTTATATTACTAATTTTTAATACCTTGTTAAATGGTTAATCTAGATTTGTGTTGTACAACCCATGGTACAACAAATACTTGGCACTTTCGTAGCCCAACTGTATGATATAACCGACACATGTGCTATGAAAGGAACTTGATTTGTTTTTAACATAAGTTAATATCATGAATTCCTGATAATATTTAAAAGTATGGTGTTACTAAAATAAGATAATTAATATGATCATGTTAGAAATTTATAATGAACTATTAAGGATAAATCATCCGATTGTAACCTCCTTTATGTGTGGTTTTCAATTGATTAATAAAAAGAATTTATACTATACTTATTTCTAATACTATTAGTGGATCCTCTAACCTTGACAATTGCTTTTATCTTTGATTAATACTCACATCAATATCACATCTCAAAAGTTCTCTTCAACTCAACTCCTTTTCATTTGTTTATAATTTTATATAGTTCACCTCCTTGTGGTTCGACTCCGGTCTTGCCGGATTATTTATTACTTCGACACTCCTGCACTTGGGATAAGACATCAATCTTTTGATCGCGTAACTTAGCATATTTAGTGATATGGTTGAATGTTTTCTTGAGATTTTCATGGATGATTTTTTTTGTTTTTGGTGATTCATTTCATAATTGTTTAACTAACTTGGAAAAGTTTTTGAGTTGGTGTGAAGAGAAGAATCTTGTGCTGAATTAGGAAAATTTTCATTTCATGGTAACAAGGGGTATTATATTGTGGGTGATGTTTTAGGATAAATAATGTGTGATGTTAATGATTATGCTATGGGTATTGTCTTAAGACAAATAAAAGATAAGAAACCTTATGGGATTTAAACAATTATGAATTACTTTACAATTGAAAATGAATTACTTGTTGTAGTATTTGCGTGTGAAAAAATTAGATCTTATCTTGTTGGCTCACCTGTTATTATTTTTAGTGATCAACCCCAGTCTTGTTGGGTTATCTATTATATTGACACTCCTGCACTTGGGAGATTACATGAATCATTTGATCGTGCCATAACTATTCCCCAAGGTTGTTTTATTTTTATCTTCACTATAAATGATAATTAATCTAAATACTCACTTAACAATCAAGTCAACATTAGTGCCACTTGTGTTATGGATTAATGTTGAATAAATCATCCTCCAACAGTTCCTAGAAGCCATCTAGTTTAACAAGGGTTCCTAAACCCCTCCAAACCCATTTCTTTTCACTTTTGTCACCGCTGCTTTTCTTGGCAAATCCTGCAAGAATCAAACACACAAAGTAAAAAACCATTGGTTTTTTTTTTCTCTTAATTTTCTCATTAACCCAAAGAAGGGCTCTAGGCTCTCTTGCCCCATCTTCACTCTCAGGGTCTCTTCGGGCATCCCTACTCGAGGAAGCCTTAAATCCACTAGTTACCCTACTTAGATCTAACATGCTTAAAGTTGTTCTAAAAGAAAGAGAATATTGACCTTAGTTGATTTTAGCTCAACAAATTCTAGCAAAAAACAAAAAACAAACCCATCACCATGATAGTAAAACCAATATCCATAATAATTTTTCCATAAAAGTGCAGCATCTTTTTTTTTAAAAAAATAGTACTTTGAAAATAAAGAAAATGACCTTTATAAAGGGTTTTACGGGTTTGATGGATATTTATGAGGTTTTAAAGCTCTTTAACTATTGGTGTCATAAAAACTCACTCAACACAAAGAAAGAGAAAAAATATGTTTTGCAAATGTAAAAAGTGACAATTATAGGTAAGTTAGAGGAATTATATGCAACTAAAGGTGAATTTAATGTTGTCCTATAATCTTCAGCCATAAGCCTCACTACTTGGACACATGGCAAAAACAAAACTAATGGCATGATTTTTATCAGACACCAAGCCTTCGACTTCATCTCACACACCTATATGTTATCCTTTTAGACTCCCCACATGATCTATCATAAATTCAATTAAATAATAAAATGACATGAAAATTAAACTACAAAGCGACAAGATGCCTAAACTACAAGGCAACCGTGTAAGCAATCGTATATAAGGCAAGCACAATCATGAACATTAAGAAAAAAAAACAAAGTCTTTATGTTGTTTCATTATAAAGACATGGAGACAATTGATGGGTTCAAAATTTTTGCCCACAGCATAGGCCTAAAGGTATAGAGCATAAGGTATAACCCAAATTCAAAGATTTAGAACACAAGGCACAATCTATGCCCAAGATGTAGAGCAAGAGGTTGGCTCAAACCTAAAAATTGATTGGATAAAGGGTGCACCTGAGTTGACCGAACTCAAATACATTTCATCTCTTTTTAGGTCGGTTCATGCTACAACTTAATGCAATTTTAAGCCCAACTTAGATGACACAACTATTTAGAAGCCCAACTAAGGTGGTACAACTTCATTACAGCCTAATCGATCTAACTAGCTCATAAACTATGAGACTCTATGATGGGTTCGAGATCCCCTTCTAAGCCTATGGTGTTATGCATCCAGGCACACTTACCCTAAGGGGCCTAAGGTTAAATAGAACACACTCAACCCTAAATACATCAACATTTATGCCAAATGAATGGCACACATGATAAGCTTTTTTTTTCTTGAATAGTACACCGCCTATTAAAATCTATAAACCCAAATAATTGTTATTAAATCATGTATAATAGTATTGTATTACAGTAATTTTTTTAATTTCTCCCTTATCACTATGCATGTTGGTGTGGTTCATGGCTATATAAAACTTCTATGAACCACATCTAAAAGGGGCTTTTAAAGAGTGAAGGTTTGAAAGGGAGATTAGAGAGAGATGGTGTTGCCAGAGCCATAACTCCTCTTGCCACCGTTGGATTTCACTTATTTTTAGATATGTTGAGCACCACACCTTACAATAAATAATGATGAGACAAATCTTGTTTATTTGGTACTATTTGAAAGATATTTTTGTCATAATATTTCAGGGAAAATTGAGTTCAAGGCAGCCACAGTCATCGACTTGTTTTCCCCCCATTCACCATTGAATCTGCTCTATTTTTCTGAAAGAGGTTTACCTAGATGTCCTCTTGGTTCTGAATGGTGGAGAAAAGACTCTAAAAAGTTTGAAAAATCCTTTTCTTCTCAATCTGGACACTACCAAATTTCAAGTCAGATTGGTCCTTTGTAGATCACGACAAATCTAATTATTGGATTATTTTTATTTTTGTATAAGTTATGTTATACTTGCATAACCTGAACTAGACCGTTGGATTTTTACTAGTGTTAACTATATTGAAAGCATTGCCTCTTTGAACTTACTGCCCGGACATGACTAACAAGAATTGGTCGATCAATTCAAAAAAACTCAGAAAACGGTTGATTGGTTACCCATACAACCAAATGTCAACCACACTATAAGCACCAAAAAACCCTCCACTACCACCCGCAACACATCAAACACCAGTGCCACCACCAAAACCATCCTTCAACCTCCTCCAAACACCAAAACTACCCTTAAACAAACACTTAAAAAAACCTAATTTAACCCCACCAAAGTTTCCACCTTGGTTCACAAGAACACCACCACCCACAACCCTGCCCCTAACACTTCATGGGCTGATAAAGTGAAGGTCTCCAACTCTGCAACCCATGCTAAGATAGCCTCTTTTCTACGGTAAGAGATTAACACCATCATAAACATTCTGGATAATATCAATGATGAAAGAGCATCAAAATAGAACCAATGTCTGGTGAGTTTTTTCTTAGAATTTTCATTGTTTTTAAAAGGTGGCCTATCATGCTGTCAATTTTATTACTTTTCGAGTATGGAAGAATTATGGCCTTGAAAGTGTAATGACAGCACCATAAGGTTTCTTGGTTTTTCATTTCAAGAGTGAGGATGATGCTAACTCAGTTATGGAGAAGGGACCATGGATATAATGGTGGGAAATTTCTTATCTTCTAACTATAACACCCATATTTTATTCTTGTACAAAAACAAGATTTTGAAAGTGTCTGTATAGGTTCGCCTTTAGGGTCTACCTTTTTCAATTTGGAATGAGACATACCTAGGCATGGTTGCGAGTGTGATGAACAAACACTTAGTGGCACCCGACTTGACTATGTTAGAGTATTGTTGAATTGAATGTTTCACTACCTATGGTCCATATTTTTCAGCTACGATGTAGGTTATCTATGAATCTTGTCACAGTTATGGTTGATAACAAATGGAAGCCAAGAGTATGTGAGATTTGCAAAGTTTTTGGTCATTCATGCAAGGCAATAGTTAAGGCTCTAACCTTATCGATAGAAGACATGATCAAGATAGAAAAAAAAAAGTTGAGGGATGCTCTATAATATTGTAGCTTACCAATTATCATTGTTGATGGGGTTAAATGCCATTCAATTGCTACTGCTGCAATAAAATCAATAATCTAGACACATATCAGGTTGAATTGGTCAACCGGTTCAGACTTGCCAAGAACTAGACAACCGATTCAACGTAACGAAGACCCTAGGAGGTTTTATACTTAGAACCAGTTGGCTGGTTGAGACATGAGAACAATCAGTCAACCAGATAAAACCACAAATCGCTACTAAAACAGTCGAACTTATTTATGATGAGAGGGATAGGTTGAATGATGATGATGGGTCAAAACTTGACTCGAATCATGACATATTAACTCTCGAGAAGGACCAACACCTACTTAATGAAATCAAAATATGTTTGGAGAACAATCATGCTACCCTCACTATAAATAGTAAAGCTAGTGTTTTATCACCGATCAAGGGTTCTTTGAATTCTACCACGTCACCTTATCAGCCAAGTGAAACAAGTAAACTTGATCCTTTTAGTACTCATGAAACTAGATAAAGTAGGAAAAAGGTAAACAAGAAAAAACAAAGGGCTTCAGGTCCTCTAATTATTTTCCTTTATTTTTTTATATTCTATTTCCTATACCCATGTATAATATAGGAAGTTAGAATATTTGAGGTCTTAATGGCTTATCAAAATATAAAGTAGTAAATGATCGGATTAAGAATCATAATCTTAGCTTAGTAGGTATACTTGAGACTAAGATTGCATCTAATCATATGAGGATTGAGGCAGCTATAAATCCTTTTTTATGGCATATTTGTTTCTAATGTGTCAATTAATATTAATTGTCGTATTCTGGTTAGATGAGATCTGATGGCATAGAGTGTTGTTTTATTACATCCTTCTCCACAAAGGATAACCTAAGAGGTATATAGCTTGATTGATGGGTGCTCTTTTATTGTCCCTTTTATATATGGCCTCAATACACCTCTAGGGCATCAGGACCTTTGGGACTACCTAAGGTGTCGAGCTACTGCATCTTAATATATACCATGGCTTACTTTAGGAGACTTTAATGATATGTTAAGTTCTATTATAAGTATGGGGTGATCCTACTTGGCATTGTGACATGAATGATTTTGGTAGTTGTGTCTAAGCAACGGAACTAGTTAGAGTTCCTTATTCAGGCTTGAGATACACTTGGAACAATGGTCAGCATAATAGGGGTACTATTCTTGAGAAGCCAGATTGGATCTTTGGTAACTTTTGTTGGTTCTTTATTTGGCTGACTACTTGTTATGAATTCTTACTTAAAGACTCTTCATATCACAATGTTATGGTTTTTCACTCTGCTGGTCCTCTTTTCGAGCTAAAAAATTCTTTTAAGTTCTTGAATCTATGGGTTGACATGGATGATTTCTTCGGTTTAGTAACAGATACTTGGCAGGCTCTTATGGATGGTAATCTTATGTATAGTTTTACTAAGAAACTTGGATTGTTGAAGCCTAAGTTAAAGGCTTTGGATCACCTACATACTAGTCACATCTCTAGTTGTGTAATTGAGGCAAAGGCTAAATGGGTCGCAACAGAAACTCTTCTTGATGATTCTTCTTAATCTGATAAGTATAAGTGGGCAGAGAAAGAGCTTACTAGGAGTTCTTTCAATTAAGGATAAGAAAGCTTTTTACAAGCAGAGATCTTAGATTCAATGATTAAACTTGGATGAAGAAGGTCAAGAATAAAATCCATTAGATGACCAATGAGACAGGATCAACAAGTTCTGGGTTAGCTGGTAGTTTGTTACTTCTAGAGGTAAATTTTTAAGTATTGAAATTGAAAGGACAAGGAGAAGGCCAAACTTAGAAAAGAGATGTTAGTGCAATCCAAACTGGAACACTGTTCGATAATTAGGTCATATCTCGAGTTCTAGATGTCCAAATAACCTTAATTGTTTTTTTCCTGGAAAGCTAAGAAAATTTCCTACAACTTTTATAAGTGTACATATGGATCTAGTTCTGATGCTAGCAATGACGTTTTATTCAGACAAGAAGATAAGGATTTTCACCAAGTCAAGAGTTGGCCACCCACTCAACAATTAGTCATCAAATCAATAGTTCTAAATTTTGGCCTATAAAAAGAGGCATTTTCCATGCATTTAGAGGCTTGGTTGTTCAGATCAAGAACTTGCTCTTGCTCTCTCTCTTTATATTTTTTGTAATTCTTAAGTTTTGCTTTCATTAATATCTTGTTTATGCTTTTTCATTTCCTTTCCCTTACTTAGTTAACTTGTATCTTATTTATGTTCTTGTTTTATTTATTTATGTTTCTCTTCTTCATTATGTTTAGCTAAGTTTATTATGTCAAGGTAAATAGGTTACACTAATGGTGTAAGAATAAGTATAGTGTAAACTCAACATGGACCTTAATGTTTAATATTAACATGTCTTATCTTTTTATCTTACTAATTCTTAATACCTTGCTTGTTAAATGGTTATTATAGATTTGTGTTGTATAACACTTGGTACAACAAATGCTTGGCACTCTCATAACCCAATCATATGGTATTACCTGCACCTGTGCTATGAAAGGAACTTGATTTATTGTTAATATAAGTTAGCATCATGAATTCCTGACAATATTTAAAAGTTTGGTGTTACGTAAATAAGATAACTAATATGATCATGTTAACAATTTATAATGAGCTATTAATGACAAATCATCCGATTGGAACCTCCTTCATGTGTGGTTTTCAGTTGAGTAATAAGAGTTTATACTATACTTGTTTGAAATACCATTAGTGGATCCTCTAACCTTGACATTTGTTTTTATCATTGTTTAATCCTTACATTAATCTTTCATCTCAAAGTTCTCATCAACTTCTTCTTCATCTACTTCTTCTTTATTATTATCATTATTATTATTATTGTATTCCTATTACTACTATTATTATTAGTATTATTATAACTATTATTATTACTATTGTTGTTGTTGTTGTTGTTGTTGTTGTTGTTGTTGTTGTTGTATTATTGTTATTTATAATTTATACAATTAACCTCCATGTGGTTCGACCCCAGTCTTGCCGAGTTATTTATTACTTCGACACTCATGCACTTGGGAGAAGACATCAATCTTTTGGTCGTGTCAAGTTCTTAGGCGTCGTTGCTTGGGGAGGTAAATTCTTGTACAAATTATAGTATTTATTTTATTTTCTCTTTTCACTTTTCTTGTATCTAACTTTGTTTATTTTCTTTTGTTTCCTTTTCTTTTGTTTTCTTCTTCCTTTTATTCTCTTTCTACACGTGCATAAGTTTTTGGCCACGTACATTAAGTGGTAGACTTTGTAGGGTATCCTCATCATTTTCAGAAAATATGGCCGAAGAAGATAACCAGTCACTTCATAGTAAGAATAATAAGAATAACCGTGTTAGGACACTTAGAGACCACATGAATCCCACAAGAACAAGTGCACCCTCATGCATAGTTTTCCCCCCTGATGCATCTTATTTTAATTTTAAGCCAGACATTATTCAACTTTTAGCTTCTTTTCATGGCTTAGATCTAGAAAATCCATACTTGTATTTGAGAGAATTTGAACAAGTTTGTACCACCTATAATGACTTAAATTGTAGCATGAATACCATTAGATTAAAGCTTTTCCTTTTTCATTAAAAGATAAAACTAAAACATGGCTACAAAATCTTAGGTCAGGATCCATTCGTGCTTGGGATGAAATGCAACAATTTAAAAAAAAAAATTCCATCTCACAGAACCAACTCTTTCAAAAGACAAATCACCATTTTCACTCAAAAACCAGGTGAAACATTTTACCAATGTTGGGATAGGTATCGAGACTTGCCTAATACTTGCCTTCATCATGGTTTTGAAACATGGAGATTGGTTTCACAATTTTATGAGGGGTTAACACCTAAAGATAGGCAAATGGTTGAATTGATGTGCAATGAACTTCTAAAGATAAAGATCCTAATAAAGCAATGGAGTACCAAGACTTGCTAGCTGAAAATGCACAAAATTGGGACACTACAGGAACTTATGAGGCACCAATTAAAACCCAACCTCATACATCTAGTGGAGGTATGTATAACCTTAGGGAAGATCATGACCTCCAAGCCAAGTTTGCATCTTTAGCTAGAAAAGTCGAGGCACTAGAATTGAAAAAAAGTGGTCAATTAAAATCTGTTCAAGACATTGTATGTCAAATCTATGAAACAAATGAACATGCAACCAATGACTGTCCAACTTTGCCTTCTTTCAAGGAATGCCTCAAAGAACAAGCTCATGCTTTAAACAGTTTTCAAAGGCCCAATCATGACCCATACTCGCAAACATACAACCTTGGTTGGAGAAATCACCTAAATTTCAGTTGGAAGAGTGATAACAACAATGCACAAACTTCACAGCCACCATTTCAAGCACACCATAATTTCCAAAATTCTCAGGGATATATACCTCCTTATGCTCCACCTCCTAGAAGAAATCTTGAGGAAACATTGCATGCATTCATTCAAAAGCAAGAGACAATCAACTCTCAACTTGCTCAAAGCATGACAAATTTTAAAGATGCTCTTGCAAAATTCACATCTGCTCTCAGTTTTCAAGAGAAAGGTAAGTTTCCATCTCAACCATAGCAAAATCCAAAAGGGCAATACAATGCAAATGCAAGTAGTTCTGGAAGCCAACACATGGATCAAGTCAAATCTTGGAGCACATAAAATTTCTTGCTTTATTGGAGAACATAAAATTGAAAGAGCTTTACTTGATCTTGGAGCTAGTGTGAATTTACTTCCATATTTGATTTTTCAAAGTCTCAATCTATGTGAGTTAAAACCAACTTTTGTAACTCTTTTACTTGCTGATAGATCTGTAAAAGTTCCTAGAGGAATAGTTAAGGATGTGTTAGTACAAGTTGATAAATTCATTTACCCTATAGATTTTGTTGTCTTGGATATACAACCTCTTGAAGCATGTAATTCAATTCATGTTATTTTAGGACGTTCATTTCTTGCAACTTCTAATGCATTGATTAGTTATAGGAATGGATTGATGAAACTATCATTTGGAAACATGACATTGGAAATGAATATTTTCAACATTTACAAGCAACCTGGAGATGATAATGATTTACAGGAAGTGGACTTTATTGAAAAATTAGTTCATGATCAATTTCAAACCACTTCTAGTGAAACTGAGATTGATGAACCTGATGAGTTGCAAATAGTTTATTTTCAGGAAGAAGCAAAGGCATGTAATTGGAGACCACAAATTGAAGAATTGCCACCACAATCAATTGAGTACATATCTTCAAGTGTTCAACCACCAAAACCTAATTTGAAGCCATTACCAGTCAATCTCAAATACTCATTTTTAGGAGAAAATGAAACTTTTCCGATAATAATCTCTTCCAAACTTAATGCACAACAAGAAGGTAAGTTATTACAGACTCTGAAAATGCACAAAAATGCATTAGGATGGACCATAACTAACATAAAAGGAATTAGTCCTTTGATTTGCACACACATGATTTATTTGGAGGAAAATGCTAAACCATCTAGAGAAATGCAACAAAGACTTAATCCTAATATGAAAGCAGTAGTGAAAAATGAATTCATTAAACTTCTAGATAATGGAATCATTTATCATATTTCTGACAGCAAATGGGTAAGTCCTAACCAATTTGTACCCAAAAAGTCTGGAGTCACTGTGATAACAAATGAGAAAAATGAGTTAATTCCAACTCGAACTTTTACTGGTTGGCGCATGTGTATTGACTATAGGAAACTTGATTCAATGACTAAAAAAGATCATTTCCCTTTACCTTTCATGGATTAAATCCTAGAAAGAGTTGCACGTCATGAATTTTATTATTTCCTAAATGGCTATTCAAGTTACAATCAAATTGAAATTACATTGGAAGATCAAGAGAAGACTACTTTCACATGTCCATTTGGTACTTTTACGTATCAAAGAATGCCTTTTGGATTATGTAATGCACCAGCCACGTTTCAAAAATGCATACTTAGCATATTTAGTGATATGGTTAAACATTTTCTTAAGATTTTTATGAATGATTTTTTTGTTTTTGGTGATTCATTTGATGATTGTTTAACTAACTTGGAAAAGGTTTTGAACAAGTGTGAAGAGAAGAATCTTGTACTGAATTGGGAAAAATATCACTATATGATAACAAACGGCATTGTACTTGGTCACATTGTTTCATAGAAAGGAATTGAGGTTGACAAATCTAAAATCGAGTTAATTGCCAACTTACCAACACCAAAATATGTTAAAGATGTTAGATCATTCTTAGGACATGCTTGTTTTTACAGAAGGTTCATCAAAGATTTTAGTGTAATATCTAAACCATTATGTAACCTTTTAACAAAGGAAAAAGTTTATGAATGGACTGAACAATGTGAAAAAGCCTTTGTTAAACTTAAAAGCTTGCTTACTTCTGCTCCTGTCATTTAACCTCCTGATTGGTCACTACCTTTTGAAATAATGTGTGACGCTAGTGATTATGCCATGGGTGCTATCTTGGGACAAAGAAAAGATAAAAAAACCTTATGTGATTTACTATGCAAATAAAACTTTAAATAGTGCTCAAATGAATTACACTATCACTGAAAAAGAATTACTTGTAGTAGTATTTGCATGTGACAAGTTCAGATCTTATCTTGTTGGCTCACCTGTTGTTGTTTTTAATGATCATGTAGTATTGAAATATCATCTCTCTAAGAAAGATTCTAAGGCTAGATTGGTGTGGTGGATTTTGTTACTTCAAGAATTTGATATCACAATCAAAGATAAAAAAAGGCACCAAAAATGTTGTCGCGAATCATTTTTCAAGATTGACAACCGATTTGAGATCTGACATCACACCAATCGATGACTACTTTCCTGATGAATCTTTACTTTTCGTTTCTACAATGCCTTGGTTTGCTAATATTGTTAATTTTCTTGTTTTAGGACAATTGCTAGCTCATTGGAGTACCCAAGACAAAAGAAAGTTCTTGAACGAAGTGAAGAACTTTTATTGGGATGACCCTTATTTATTCAAATATTGTCCTAATCAAATATTTCAAAGATGCATTCCTGACAATGAGGTAAGTGATGTCATTAAATTTTGTCATTCTGAGGCATGTGGGGGTCATTTCTTATTAAGAAAGACAACTGCAAAATCTTACAAAGTGGATTTTATTGACCCATCATGTTCAAGGACTTACATGCATTCCGCAAGACTTGTGAAAATTATCAAAAGCTGGGATCTATTTAAAAACATCACATGATGCCTTTAAATCCTATTCTTGTCATTGAGATCTTTGACTGTTGGGGTATAGGTTTCATGGGTCCATTTCCTCCATCATTTGGTTTCTTGTTCATGTTAGTCGCAGTAGATTATGTTTCAAAATGGATAAAGGCAATTCCAAGTCCAAACAATGATCACAAAACAATGATAAAGTTTTTGAAAGAAAACATTTTAAGTTGATTTGGAATCCCTCGAGCCATGATAAGTGATGGTGGAACACATTTCTGCAACAAGCCATTTGAGTCTTTAATGAAGAAATATGGAATCACACACAAAGTTACCACCCCTTATCACCCTCAGACGAGTGGACAGGTAGAACTTGCTAATAGGGAGATCAAACAGATCTTGGAGAAAACAGTGAACCCTAATCGGAAAGACTGGTCTTTAAGACTTAATGATGCACTTTGGGCTTATCAAACTGCATATAAAACATCATTAGGTATGTCACCTTATAGACTAGTCTATGGAAAACCTTGTCACTTGCATGTGGAAATTGAACATAAAGCTTATTGGGCTATTAAAGCTTTCAATTCAAACATTGATGATGCTTGTCAGCTGTGAAAATTGCAAATAAATGAGCTTAAGGAAATAAGAAATGATGCATATGACAATTCAAGAATTCATAAAGCAAGAATCAAAGAGTTTCATGACAAGAAAATACTGAGAAAAACATTCATTGTTGGTCAAAAAGTCTTGCTTTATATTTCTCGACTCCATTTATTTCCTGGAAAACTAAGATCAAGATGGAGCGGTCCTTTTATTGTGAAACATGTGTATCCATATGGGGCCTATGATATCAAAAATCCAAAGAATGGTAATGTTTTCAAGGTAAATGATCATCGTTTGAAAGTTTATTTTGATAATTTTTCAGTTGAAAATGACTTTATTGAATTGGGTGATCCTGTATATAAAGATTGATTCTTTTTCTCACATTGTTTTTGTGTGACTTTTGTTTTGCTAGTCTTTCACCCCGGTCAAATGGCAGATAACGGTACTCCGTGACTCTTAAGTCGGTTCTTTCAGTTTCCCATGATAACTGATATCTGTGTATATATTTATGCAATTCTTTGCTCTTTCTCCTTTCTTTGAATCTCTCCTCCAATTCTCATTTGAAAATGGACACCACTCTTGAAAAATTGAAAAAGTATTTTCCCGCTCTGTCTCAAAATGCGATTACAAAAATTTACCGTGCTAGATGTGCAAGATTGAGGTTATTAATGAATCATGGAATTCCTGAAGATATTTGTTGGCTAATTGAAGCAAAGGTCCGATTATCAGGTGAGTCCTCCAATTCTTTCATTTCACACATGCCTGGAACAGGTAAAAGTACTTTTGCAAACAAATGTCGTGCAAAACGACGGAAAGTCTATCACAGATGTGCTAGATGGACTTATAATGTCACATGTCGTTCTTTTGGAATGATATCTATAAACCGTGAAGATAAAATACAATTCATTAAAGATGGCTTAAGTAAGGGTCTTTAGATAATCTTCTATTGACTCTTGAGATGCACCCTAGTGGAGATGTGCACCGTGCAATTCATGATTTATGGCCACAATTTCATAAAGAACATGCTCGACTTAGTCTTGGGAATCTGACTAAAAAAGATCATGTTTGCCAATTTTTAAGAAAACTGGATGGGAAGCCTATCTCCGACCCATAGAGGGCGTTTAAGTCGTTCTTGGATGTAAAACCAAGGAAAGATGTGAGCCACAATTACAACTACCTGTACATACACATGCTTTTTCAAAATAAATAAATAAAGAGAGAGAGAGAGAGAGATGAGACTACAGCTGAGCTACTTATAAGTGGTATGATTGCATTTTCAATTTCTCATCTATAAATTCTTCTCTTCCTTCCCTTCATTTCTACTCAACCCATACATTCATCAAATATAGAAGTGTGTAGAAATGGAAGGTTCCTCAAGTTATCATATAAACAATATTTGTGTTTTCAGTGGATCCAATCCTGGGAAAGAAAAAGAGTTTTTTAGAATCAGCAAATCATCTTGGTCAAATTAGCTGAGCGAAAGATTCATTTAGTGTATGGAGAAGGCAGCCTTGGGTTAATGGGGGGAGTGTCAATTGCTGCATTTTTAGGAGGTAGTCAAGTTTTGGAGGTAGTCCCCAAAGCTTTAGCATAAGGGGACATCATTGGAAAAACAATTAGAGAGGAATTACAGGTCCCCACAATATCTGATCGACTGAATGCAATGTTTAACCATGTTGATGCCTTCATTGCCTTACCAGGTGATCTGGGCACATTGGAAGAGATATTTCATATTTTCTTTTGGGCCCAACTGTACATTCACCATAAACCCATAGGTTTGTTAAATGTTAATGGTTTTTATGATAAGTTGTTGTCTTTTCTTGATCATGCTGTGGAACAGGAATTTTAAACATCTTCGGCACGATAAATCATAATCTCTACTACTACTGCTAAATAATTGATTGACCAACTACAATCATTCCTGTAAACAATGTACAAATACATATCTAAAGTCATTGTTAGTAGGCTGAAGGGGATTTTTCTAGATGTTATTGGTCTTCCTCAAACTACCTTTATTCCGGGAAGGAAAATATCGGATGCTATCTTGTTGACTCGAGAGCTTATGCATAATTATCACTTAGTTAGTCCTATACCTAAATGTGATTTGAAAATAAACATAAGGAAAGCTTTCAATAAGCTTAATTAGTAATTTATCCTTACAAGCTTAAAGGTGATTAGAGTTTGTGGTGCCATTGTTAGATGGATTGAGATATACATGTCTATAGTTATTTTCTTTGTTGCCATAAACAGGGAGAGTTATGGTTTCTTCCCATCTTTTAGAGGTCTTCGACAAGGTGACCTTTTATCTCCTTACTTGTTTGTTTTCACTATAGAGGGGTCAGGAGGTATACTTTTAGAGACTTCATAGAACCCGAGGTTCAGATATCACCAGCGATGTGAGAAGACTGTCATTACTCATATGTGCTTTATAGATGACTTTATGATTTTCTGTCAAGTAAACATGGACTCGGTCAGGATTATAAAGAGGGCTTTAAATGATTTTACAGGGTTTTCAAGTAGACATTATCAAGAATTGATGATGAGCTTAAACCTCTTTGTAGACTTTTTTAGGTTTCAGACAAGGTTCCTTACCAATCAAATATCTGGGCATCCTATTGATATATACTAAATTGACACACACCGTCTACATGCCTTTAGTGGAGCATATTCTCTTCATGATCAAGTTGTGGACCTCAACTTCTTTTATGTATATTGGATGTCCTTAACTGGACAAATTCGCTCTCTTCTCCATCCAGGTATATTGGTCCTCCATGTTTATTCTTTCTTGCTCTATTATTAAAAGGATTGAGGGTATCCTCATTTCCTTTCTTTAAAAATGATGCTCTCTCTCACACCCGGGGGCTAAGGTTGCCTAGGCATATGTTTGTTTTCCTCTTAAGAAAGGTAGCCTAGGAATTAAAAGGGTTCAAACTTGAAATAGAGCAGTTATTCTAAAGCATGTTTGGAGACTCCTTTAAGACAAATCATCAATCTTAAAGGCCATAGTGTTCTTCTTAGAGGTAGATATTTCTTGTCAGAGGAAGATTCTTATTAGTAGATATTGGTGTAGAGGGAAGTTTGTCTCCTGCATTGGTGATGGATCTAATACTTTTTTATGGTTATTCTATTGGTTACCAAATGGGCAATGGTTTTATGACCTCTTGGCTTTTAGGGTGTTATCATCTACTAAGCAACCTTGGGATGCCAAGGTCTCAAACATTATAGAGGAAGGTACTTGACTTTCCTATCGGGTAGTCTAGAGCTTCAACCTATTTGGGATTCAACTCACTTTCACCCCATGAGTGCCTTTCCATATCATTATATCTTAAAAGATCAATCTTCAAGGAGGTTCTCCATTGACTCAGCATACGAGATTCTTAAAGAGTCTAGACCTACAGATTCTAAGCACCATTTTCTCTGGTTCCTAGTATTCATCCTAAGACACTCATTTATCCTCTAACTCACTTCTATAAGTCGTCTTCGCACCATGGACAGGTTGCATGCTTTCCAGATCATTCCCTCTTTGGTATATATCCTTTGTGGGTCATTTGTTCAGACACATGACCACTTGTTCTTTTAGTGCTCCTTTTCTACTTCAATTTTGGGTGCTATCACAAGCATGACCCTTTTGAACTAGCCTTTCATGACATGGTGACCTATACTATAGTAGGCATACACGCAATTAAAAAGGGAGTTTTTGCATATACTTGCTCGATTAGTCCTCTCAGCCACGGTTTACTTCATCTGGTATAAGAGGAATAACTGAGTCTTCCATTAGATCTATCAACCCTATTAGAATGTATGTGAGGAGAACTTTGAACTCGTTTGATCCTGTTTAATTGAGCTTGAACCAAGGTATCAGATCTCAAATGCCCCAAGGTCCATGTAACGCCTTCCAGTGCCTTGAGATTTTATTGCTTCTACTGCTTCTCAATTCTGTGAACTTGTAGAAACCAGTCAATTGGTTGTGTGATCTTGATGAACCAGTCGACTATTTTCTAGGTTTTTGTATGAACAACTAACCAGTCGACTGGGCAGTCTGTTATTTTCACTTTTGATATTCTTTTAACTTTTGTTTATTTTTCGGTTGCCTTTGGTCAATTTGACCTAGGTAACAGGACTTTATACTTCTTAAGGTAAGCTATTTTGTACTTTTGTCTAGTTTTTATCCCTTTTATACATTTACTTTTATCTGAAAACAAAATGTCCATGAATCACGAGGTTAGCAAAAAAATCTTTCTTACATTCTAACATTCTTATCTTCTTCTTCATCACTCTTGCAAACAAAAAAAAAAATTAATACAAATACGCAACATAACCTCTAAATATTCATTTCTCATAAAATTTTGCTAACTTAAAGATGTCTCCTAAATCTAATAAAAAAAACTTGTTTTTCATATGATTCTTAGACATAACCATGTTCAACAATCCATTTGCATTATTGTAGCCCATTACCAACATTGATTAGTTAATTAATCGTGAGATAAAAAAAATTAGGAAAATTGGTTTCTTGCTTTCATTCAGGACAATAAAAAACAAAGTAGCAATTTTATTGAAATATTTTATAACTACCTTAATTATTTATGGATCTTGTTAGTTACTTGAAAATATTTGTTTGACCAGCCGGCACAACCCAACATACCCAACATTCCTAACCTGTAAATGCATAACTTGCTTAGAATTTTCAAAAAATAAATACTTTACACTACTAGCACTCGTTGTATGGACTTATGCATCATATCCACACATTCTTTTTTTTTTATTGTAGCAATGCTAAGCCAAGAATGCCCCCAACCCACTTCCGAGAATATGAAACCATATCCTATCGAAGCATAGATAAATAATTATTATATCAGACCCAACTTTTATGAGATCGAGAAGCCAGACGCCAAGATGCCTGCAGCTAATTTCATGGTTGGTTAAGTGCTCCGAATTTATTTTTCTCGGAAGTTGAGTTCGGGGCATTCTTGGGTTAGCACTGCTCAAATAAAACATTAATGTGACGGTATTGTGCGCGCTTTATTTCTCCGAACAAAGGGAGCAATTGGCCAATTTGGCCTATATAAAGTGCTACAAGCTCTACTAACCCTGAACACTCTTGCTCTTACGATATCTTCTGCTATCACTGCTGTCAACCTCCAATCGATAAGTTTCTTTGATGGATACCAAATGCTGCACCCAAGATGGCACTGTAGATCTCCGTGGGCGTCCTGTCCAAGCCTCCAGAACTGGGAAATGGAAAGCGTGTGCTTTTCTGGTTGGTAAGCTTCCTCTTCCTGCTTGCAACCCTTCTGTTTAAATTGATCGTTACTTGCAAGACAAACGTGTCTTCATCGAAACACCTTCTTCTCTTTCCAGGTAATGTTCAAAGTTGTTTGCCCGCTCTAACTCCTCTGTAGTCGATAGCTTTAGCAAAATTAATGGCTGCGTATGATGGAGAATCGAATCTGTCACTGATTACAATCTAGTACAGAGAGATCACAAGGAAAACCGAATATATATATATCTTACTTTTTGCTTTTAAATATTATCTAGCTAATAGTTATTTTCCACAAACCTTTATTCGTTACAGGGTTTTTCTTACCAGTTTCTTTTGTTTTTGCTCATCATCGAAGCTCTTTACCTGTATTTTTATGTGACTTGCTTGAGAATTCAACACGTACAGCTTGGTTTCATGTTAGCTATTTGACTGGCAGGCTATGAGGCATTTGAAAGGATGGCTTTCTATGGAGTAGCTTCGAACTTGGTGAATTACCTGACCACCCAACTCCATGAAGAGACGGTTGCATCGGTGAGGAATGTGAATAACTGGTCAGGAGCAGTGTGGATCACACCAATACTCGGCGCCTACATAGCAGATACTTACCTGGGTCGATACTGGACGTTCACTGTGTCATCTCTTATCTATGCAATGGTAAATTAATTAATTAATCAATCAATCAATTAATGTCTCCACTAAGCAAACTTTAATCATTGTCTTTCACTAGAAAGTCTACTTATTCCAGGAGCAATTTGGCAGGATTTAGAGCTGAATATCCCTTGTGATTCGCTATATATTCATAAGCTATAATTTTCAAACACAGTTGAGTATTTGCTGGGGCCATAAATATTTTGGCGTCACCTACTTTCGAAGGCCAATTGGGTTCGTGATTTTTGCTTGTGGGGTCAATGAATTGCTAGTTCGATATATTGGCTTGTATCATGAACACCGAGCTGCATTTCTGTCCTCCACAAGTGTGTGATTTAAATTAGTCCCACGAAGAGCAGTAGCTAGCTATCCCGTTCATTGATTTGTTCTAATCATGACCAGGTTATGCCAACGATTAATTATTGAAATGTCTGTTCAGACAGATTATAATGACTCCAGTTTTTGTTTTCTTCAATAAAAAAACAGTAGTTAATCATATACCAATTGCAGATTAAAAACAAAAAGAAAACACCTCTTTGCATTAAATTACAACTCGTGTTTCATGACCCGTGGTGCAAGGCAACTTGCCCCTGATACAGTAGCAGGTCAAGCTAACATCTTTCGTGTTTAGTAAGATTTTATTCGTTATAATTAACAGGTTGTGTGTTTTCGAGTAAGGAACTGAACTGATCACCTGCAAGTTTATGTGTAGGGAATGATACTACTGACAATGGCAGTTTCTTTCAAGTTCATGAAACCAACATGCACAAATGGAGTCTGCAATAAGGCCTCCCCTTTGCAAATCGCATTCTTTTACTCTGCTCTCTACATCGTGGCAATAGGGGCGGGAGGGACGAAGCCCAACATATCAACTTTTGGTGCAGACCAGTTCGATGATTATAACCCACACGAAAAGAAGCTCAAGGTCTCATTCTTTAACTGGTGGATGTTTAGCTCTTTTTTGGGAGCTCTGTTTGCCACTCTCTGCCTAGTGTACATCCAAGAGAACTTTGGATGGGGTTTAGGGTATGGTATCCCTGCAGTTGGTCTTTTAGTATCCCTGTTTATATTCTATCTAGGGACACCAATTTACAGGCATAAAGCTAGAAAGACTAAGAGCCCTGCGAGGGAGCTATTTCAAGTCCTCATTGCTGCCTTTAACAACAGGAAACTTCAGCTCCCTAACAGTCCCTCGGAGCTTCAGGAGTTTGACCTGCAATATTATATTCAAACCGGAAAACGGCAGGTCCACCACACACCAGTGTTGAGGTGAGCTGTATAGTAGATACAAGTTAATTTGTCAGACTGAATTATACCAGTATAACTGCCCGTACATTCATGGTAATCAGAAATTTTATGTGAAAAAGATTGCACGTTTCTGATGCTTGTATTGACTAATATTATATTTATCAGACCGTAAAAATACACTTTCAGTTTAGTTTTAATGGTTAGAAACGAATCTTTTCATTAGTTCATGGAATCTTGAGGCATGATCAAATTTAGCAGTCAGTACAGGTTATTTTTATAGGCACCGAGCTGTAAATCAAATGACATTAACACGCTTCCTTAATCCAGGATGTTTTCATCTCGAAGTCCCACTTTGTAGTAAAAATAAATAAAAATACAGAAAAAACCGTATAGCCTTTTAATGCATCTGCAAGAGCGGTGGGGAGAGGACCCCTCAAATTCATGTGCCTAGCTAGGAAATCTGCTGTGCCAAAGGCAAAAGCAGGGCGTCCTTGTGGCTTGGTAGCCATTCGTTACAATAAATTCTTTCCATGTGCATAGTTCACAGTATTCCTTTTTTTTCATCTTTAATGAATGGTCACCATTCTAGTCAAGTTGTTTCTGATACAGGAAAATTATGTCACGTACATTGCAGTGGTGCGCCCCCATGCCCCACCACTGGTTACCGTCCAGCCAAAATTATATGTGAAACACATTGGTGGAATCCTCCAGTGCATTGCATTAGAAAGTATTCAGTCCATCTCTAAAGCAAATCCACGAACAATGACTTGGAGTCATCGCGCAATTGAGACCCTGCAAATTGTTCAAATACTAGAATATTTGTTTAGTTGTTAATTTTGACTTCAATGGAGCTCATTGCTAATCAAACCATCCACAATTATACATTTGTTTGGTTATAATCAAGTGTTTGTGAACTAAACAGAGTAAAATACAAAACTGTGTGGTCAGGTGCTTGGACAAAGCTGCGATCAAAGATGGCAGCAATAATGCAGATACCTCAAACCCATCATCATCATCATCGTCATGCACAGTGACGCAGGTGGAAGGAGTCAAGCTCGTTTTTGGAATGATGCTGATATGGCTGGTGACATTAATCCCTAGTACCATATGGGCACAGATCAACACTTTATTTGTGAAACAAGGGACAACGTTGGACCGCAACTTGGGCCCAAACTTCCAAATTCCAGCAGCTTCTCTCGGTAGCTTTGTGACGTTTTCAATGCTTCTCTCCGTCCCAATGTATGACCGTTTCTTTGTACCATTCATGCGTAAGAAGACCGGAAACCCAAGGGGAATCACGTTACTTCAGAGGCTGGGCATCGGATTCGCCATTCAAGTGATCGCCATTGCAATAGCTTATGCTGTTGAAGTTCGAAGAATGCACGTCATAAGAACGCACCACGTTGCGGGGCCAAAGGAAATCGTCCCCATGAGTATATTTTGGCTGTTGCCTCAGTATGTTCTTCTGGGAATCGCTGATGTTTTTAACGCCATCGGATTGCTGGAATTTTTCTACGATCAATCTCCCGAGGACATGCAAAGCCTCGGAACCACATTCTTCACCAGTGGGATCGGTGTCGGCAACTTCTTGAATAGCTTTCTAGTAACAATGGTGGACAAGATTACAGTGACCGGAGGAGGCAAGAGCTGGATCGGAAACAACTTGAATGACTCCCACTTGGATTATTACTACGGGTTCCTTTTAGCTATATCTGCCCTTAATTTGGGGGTCTACTTGTGGGCATCAAGTAGATACATTTACAAGAAGGAAACCCTACAAGCACTGAACGAGGATTGTATCCGAATCGACGGCAAAACCATGGACACGTCTCCCCTAGGGTTGCAAGTATAAGTTGACAGATCCATAGTGAGATCATACTAAATATTGTAAGATATATATGTCCATTTCCTGTTTTCTTCTTCGCCGAACGTCAACTTAAGTTTCTCGTCTTAGATTTTATTGAGGAACATAACTTATTTAAATAGAATTATGCAGAAAGATCGAATTTATATTTAATTTCTGTTCTTATTGTGTGGAATGTCATTTATCTTCCCTGTTCTTGTATAGAGCGCTGCCCTTGGAGTTGTTTTCCCGATTGGACAAAATACTTGATATATATTAAGTGTAAATTTTAAAAAAAAAAAAAAAAAAAAAAAAAACACTTTCAAAACTAGTATAAAAACACTAATAGTATTAAATATTAAAACTTGTTTAGTTTTCTAAACAAATAAATAAATAAAATGTAAAGAAAACTTGATAAGGTAATCTGAAGTAAAAAAAAAAAATTAGATTAATGAGGATATTTGAATAGGTTGTATGCACCTCCACTAATTAATCTCATGAATCTTAAAATTAATAATTATATAAGTCTCTAATAGCATGAGATTTCTAAAATTCTAAAAATAATTTGTCTAATATAGTTGAATTCTCGAACATATATTCATTGACAATTGTGCTATCAATAAATAAGGTCAACAACACTTAAACAGGATGTACATATCCTCATAATAGTTCAACCAAATGTTCTGAAATATCTCTTCAAACTTTTAATTTTTCCCACTTTAGTCCTCGGCTCTTTTAGTATTATAATCTAATCCTGAATTCATAACCTTTTTTATGCCTTAAGTTACATTTCTCCACTTAGATTATGGTATTAAAACACATAGTTTTAATTTTAATGGTAACTTTTAAATTAAACATTTAATTTTTTTTAACTTCTCAAGACTTGAACTAAATCAATCATCAATAGCATTAAGCTTTAAACCATGATTTATTAATGTCCAAATTAGAAAAGATATGCACATTAAATTACATTTTTCTTTGAGAAATTCACCAAATTTGAGTGCTATATATTTTCACCGCCTGCTTCCTCCTAGTTTTTATGAATATTTATGAAAAAGCTACAACTGTATATTCATATAGGTGAAGCTCTTTTTTGCCATGCTTTTCCCATAGTGCTACAAGCATGTGTTCATTATCGAACACTTGAACTCCATTAAGAATATTAGGTTCAACCACCCATAATTACTAGACCAAACTAAACTACTTTATATGCCCTAGTGTTCATGTCAATCACGTATATATATAGCTTGCTTTTTCTCATTAAACCTTTAGAGTGGATTTTGCCTAAAAAAGATTTAGTTATGAACAATGATATTTCTTTTAATTTTATTGTTTTTTTCATGGTATTCCAATTACTTATAACGTTGCGTGTTTTATAATACAAGAATCTAACAAAAAAATTCATATACAAAAAAAAAAGTAATGGATCCGTGTCAATCTCCTTAAAGTATTAAAACGTGTTTGAAAATATGGTTGTGATTGTTTTTAAAAATATATTTTATTCAGAAATATATAAAAAATATATTTTTTTTATTTTTTTAATATTAGCATATCAAAATGATTTGAAAATATCAAAAAAAATATTAATTTGAAGTAAATAAAAAAATTAAAAATATTTTTTAAACACAAAAATAAATAGAATTCTAGTATTAGATTATTGACATATTTATCTTCTTATTATGTGAAATGTCATTTATCTTCCTTGTTCTTGTATAGAACGCTGCTCTTGGAGTTCTTTTCCTGATTGGACAAAATACTTGATATATATTAAGTTTAAAATTTAAAAAAAAAAAAAAAAACACTTTCAAATCTAATATAAAAACACTACTAGTATTAAATATTAAAACTTGTTTAGTTTTCTAAACAAATAAAAAAAATGATAAGAAAACTTGATAAGGTATTCTAAAGGTAACTTTTTTTTTAGATTAACGTGGATGTTTGAGTAACTTTTACACACCTCTATTAATTAATCTCATGAATTTTAAAATTAATAATTATATAAGTTTCTAAGAGCATGAGAATTCTAAAAATCTAAAAATAACATGTCTAATATACTTGAAACCTCGAACATATATTCTTTGATAATTGTGTTATCAATAAATAAGATCAACAACACTTAAACAGGATGCTCTACGTATCCTCACAATAGTTCAATCAAATGTTTTGAAATACCTCTTCAAACTTGTAATTTTTTTCAATTTAGTCCTTGGCGCTTTTGGTACTATAATCTAATTCTTGAATTCAGAATCTTTTTTATGTTTTAAGTTACATTTCTCCACTTAGATTATGGTACTAAAACACATAGTTTTAATCTTAATGGTAACTTTTAAATTAAACATTTAATTTTTTTAACTTCTCAAGACTTGAACTAAATCAATGATCGATAGCATTAATTAAGCTTTAAACCATGATTTATTAATGTCCAAAATAGAAAAGATATGCGCATTAAATTACATTTTTCTTTGAGAAATTCACCAAATTTGAGTGCTATATATTTTCACCTCCTGCTTCCTCCTAGTTTTTATGAATATTTATGAAAAAGCTACAACTGTATATTCATATAGGTGAAGCTCATTTTTGCCATGCTCTTGCCATAGTGCTACAAGCATATGTTCATTATCGAGCATTTGAACTCCATTAAGAATATTAGGTTCAACCACCCATAATGACTGGACCAAACTAAACTACTTTATATGCCCTAGTGTTCATGTCAATCACGTATATATATAGCTTGCTTTTTCTCATTAAACCTTTAGAGTGGATTTTGCCTAAAACAGATTTAGTTTTGACCATTGATATTTCTTTTAATTTTAATTTTTTTTTCCATGGTATTCCAATTACTATCACGTTGCGGGTTTATAATACATCTGATAAAAAAAAAAAATAGCAATTGATCCATGTCAATCTCCTTGAAATATTAAAGTGTATTTGGAAGTGTAGTTACGGTTGTTTTTTAAAGTATTTTTCATTCAGAAATACATCAAAAAAAAATTATTTTTTAAAAATTATTTTTGATATTACCACATCAAAATGATCTGAAAACATTAAAAAATATTAATTTAAAATAAAAAAAATATTAATTTTTTAAAAATATTTTTGAAACACGAAAATAATCAAGGTCTTAATATTAAATTATCGACACATTCCCAATTGTTTTTAATATTTACAAATCTTGAATACCAAATAATTAAATCTAGGGCAATTGTTTTTTCATTGCACTAGGAACATTTAATCCAAGTATATATTAACCAATCTAGAACATCATACGAAATTAATATTGATGTTTTTCCAAACTTCAATGTCTAAAATCAAGACATGTTTCTCAATGTTAAAATTTTCTTAAATACTGGATGGTCCCAATTCTATACCAATTTTTTTATATTTAATTCTAAGATGGTCCCAATTTCTTAAATTTTCATTAATTTAAAAATTAAATGCTTCTTAAATTTATCAAAAATTTGCATATTTTGTTTATGAATGTAGTTACAGTTGTTTTTTAAAATATTTTTTATCTAGAAATATATTAAAATAATATTTTATTATTTTTAAAAATTATTTTTGATAACAACATATCAAAATAATTTGAAAACATCAAAAAATTAAAATATTAAATTTTTTAAAAAATATTTTTGAAACACAAAAATAAAAAAGGAGTTTTAATAAATGTGAACCATGATATCATGCTTGCTGTTGCATTAAAGTCTTGTGTACACAATCTCTGTATACAAGGCATATGATTGAAGTAAGTATCAATTTCACAAAGCTTTTGAGTTGCTTTTCTATACATCGTTTATGAATTTTATACTTTTCATGAAATATCCAGCAAAATCCTTCCCTGGTATAAAAATCATTAGTCAACAGTCAACACCTTCTTTTACCTAAAATATTTAATATCCATAAATACTTTAAACTATATTATAATATCAAAACAGTCAACACTTCTTTTACCTAAAATATTTAGCTACAAGAGGTTTGTCTTTGCCCATCTCTTTTTTATCTTTTATTTTCTTTGAAATCTTCGCCTACAATGTTGTTACTGGTCTAATCCCTAAAAGTGGTGTTTGATAATATACTATTCATTTATTGCTCTATATATTAATTAATTACCTCTTTCTGATTAAAATATTGCATCACTTGAGTTCTTTGACTCCTTCAGCATGATATCCTACCATTTGTGCTTACTCAACTCAGGATAGATCCAATTATTTTTCTATTATTCTTCTTTCATGTTTTTTTTTTATTATTAATATGGATATTTAGGTCAGTTTATACACATCTCAACTAATTTTATGAGTCTTTAAATTAACGATCATGTAAACCTCTAGTAACCATCATATTAACAACTATAAAATTTAAACTTGAGACTACAGAAAAAATAAATCACTTGATCCCAATCTATTATTATTGAAACCACCTACTAAATAATTATTCATCTTTGACTTCTTCTAACCACACATTGTGTGTTGTCAGCTTTTTCTTTTTTATTCTTAGAATAATTTTTGTATCTATAATTAATTTATGAATTTTCCACAAGACACTCTTTTCTTCGTCATTCGTGGACCCAACTTTGTTATATTTTAATTGAGAACTTTATAATAAGCTAGCGATCTAAGATAATTTAGGCAAGGCTTCATGTGAAGAAACTTTAGGTTATTTTTAATTACACAAATGGATAAAATAGAAAGATAATGTATTGGAAACAGAAACATACAAAATATGGGCCCATTCACTTTTTTGGTGGAGCCCACCCGGCTTTTATACTGGATGGTAGTGGTACAACGTCAAAAAGCAACCAGTTTCTTTTTCTCATACGTGGCACATTAATAGCTAGTGCTGTATTGTACGAACTGGGGGTTTGTAATAAACACTGGATCTTTTTTTTCTTTCTTTTTTTTTGTTGGTAACAATTCTGAGTTGTAACTGAACTGGTTTGCACGTGTGATACTGGGTGCAGATATTTTCTAAATTTCGACAGACGACAGGTTTCCCTTCACTTTCTTTCCCATTTCTTGCATCCTTTTCTTTTTTTCACTCCGGAAGAAATTTACTAGATCCGCTTCCTCTTTCATTTTGTCATAATCTTTAAATATTATTATAAATTTTTATTTAAAAATTTACTCTTATTTTTTAAAAAATTTATCATATTTATAATTTTTTTAACTTTCAATCACACATTAAATATAAACATATTATTTTGATATATTTTTTTGTTAACTTGCTATAACAATTATAAAAAATTACTTTTAAAAAATAATAATTTTAGTTAAAATCTTTGTGTTTGCTAAAAATAAACAAGAGATAATTTATAAGAAAATTTAACTTGACAAAAAATATTCTAAACAAATGTATTTAATACCAAAAAAATTTAATAACTTGATGACTTTATTGGTCGATGTGAGTGAACACGGGCGAAGCTGACGGTGGCGGAGGTGGTTGTTTAGGATGGAGAAGATAGTGGTTTAGAATATAAAAACGGTAATTTCAGTGTTGGTATATGTTGATATATTGAGTTGCATTTTTTCAACTCCACATTAATTTTAACAATTGTGTAGACATTTGCTTGCTAATATAATGTTTATTGGAGGTTTTAATTTTGATTATAAGTTAATCGAACATCCACAATTGTGTAGACATTAATTTCATTAAATATAAATATTATTTTAAAAAATGCTAGCATTTTCTACTGCTGCAATGCCCAGAGAACTCCACTTTAATCATATCATGATATAACTTTTTTTCTTTTATGATAAATAGAAAATAAATTTCATTAAAAATTACTTTTTTTATATAAAAAATCTTATATTTGTTATGAGATAAATTTTATGCTTTGACATGTGATGTTATCATCTCTCATCGTTCTTCTTTTTCTCAAGCAATTAATTTACGATGTTGATATTTCCTTTTAAAACATTTCAATCAAAACCTTTTACACAAGAATTGTTTCTTTCTTCCCTTTATTCAAACAATTAATACAAAGAAAGTGATTCGCATCTTTGAAATAGATAGCTCTTAAAATGTATCACTGCAGTACTCAAATTTTGTCTCAATTGGAGTAGGATTTTTGGAAATACTGTAATGGTTATTTTAAAAAAATAATTTTTAAAAAAAAAAAATAAATATTTAATATAACACATACTAAAAAAATTAGTTTAAAAATATAAATAAATTTTAATAAAAAAAGAATAGGTTAAAACTCACTTCCACGACATAAATTTTAACCCATTAAACTCATGTTTCAAATTTTTTTCATCAATGTTTTTTTTTATATTAAATTTATTTTTTATTAGATCACATCACTTTCATGACATATCACATGTTTAATGGGTTAACTTGGTTGACTCGGGTTTTTTTTAAATAATATTTTTTTTAATTTTATCAATTAATATTGGATTGATTGAAAATCAAATTTCGTCATTTGTTTTATTTACTTTCTATTAAGTTATTCTAGCTTTATGACCTAAGAATATTATTTAACAGGTTAACTCGAGTTGACTTGAGTTATTTTTTGTATTTTGAATTGATTTTTTTTTTAATTTCATCAATAAACATTAGATCGGTTAAGAATTGAGTTTCATAATTTGTTTTAATTTTTTTTTCTATGAGAATATCTTAATCTCTTGATCAAAGTCATTAGTTTTGGTATTTTTATCCTGGTTCAATCAGGTTGTTTTTTTATTTTTTTTCTAAGAAGTTATCTTGATCTCATAACTCAGATAATAGGTTATTCAATATTGGATTTGTTTTTTATTGGGTTCCCTCATCTCATGACCCGAGTCGCAGATTTGACGAGTTAACCGGGTTAGCTTAGTAGATTGGTTTTTTCAGTTTCATCATTTAATATTATATTTGATTAAGAATTAGGCATTATCATTTATTTTAGTTTATTTTTTTTTAAGTTATCTCAACTTTATGAGTCGGGAATAATGCTTAATTAGTTAATCCAAGTTGTCTTTATTCATTTTTTGTGTCAATTTCTAATTAGATTTTTTTTATAAATTTCATCATCCAACATTAGGTCTGACATGGCCAATTGAAAAATTAAACTTTATAATTATTTTTTATTTGCTTTCTATGAAATTAACTCAATATCATAACTAGATTCATAATTTGGCAGGTTAATTCAGGTTAAATCAAGTCATTTGTTTTATTTTTTTCTATGAGGCTATCTATGTCTCCTGACCCAGTTTATGGGTTGGGAGATTAACTTAAAGTTATTTTTTATATTTATTTTTTCAATTGATTTTTTTTTAAATTCATCCTTCAACATTGAGCTGATTAAAAATTAAAATTTATAATTTATTTTAATTTATTTTTTATGGAATTATCTCGATCTTATGATCCTGCTCACAAGTTTGACGAGTTAACTTGTGTTATTTTTTTAGGTATTTTATTAATTGATTTTTTTTAAAAATTTCATCATTTAACATTGAATTGATTGAAAATTAGACTTCATATTTTTTTTTTATTTTTCTATGAGGTTATCATAATATCATAAGCTGAAATCACGAATTTAACCTATTAACTTGGGTTGACCCAAGTCAACCAAACATATTATTATCTTAATATTAAAAAAAAATACGTTATTTTAAAATATTTTTAGTCAAATTTTGTTTTTTAAAGGTCACTCGTGTTGCTTTTAAACCCGAATCACCACATGATTTAATTTTTTTTCCACCAAAAAACAAATAGTAACATCTAAATATTCTTGTTTGTTAAAAAAATTAACTCAACTCATACATAACACGAATCAATAATCTCGTTTGTTTATAAGTTTAATGAAGATGACCTCAAGGAATGTATACTTGAGATTAAAACATTCATGTAATTGGAAAGTCAAATTCTAAGAATCTCAAATTTCATAAGATATTAGATTCTCCCAAACCTAGGAATTCAATTCTTCTTTAGAATGAGAGAATTTGATATGCCAAGTAGCATTTTTTATATTTAGCATTTTACTTTAATGCCATTTTCCATTATATAAAGTGGTCCAGTGTATCTTGAAAAATATTTAAGTTACTAGTGTGTGTTTACTAGATGTAAGTTTGAATAATAATAATATGTATTTCGATGACACTGTATCACTAATATGTAATGTGATTTGTTTGTAGATTTATTATTTTATTCGATAATTATAATTAATGGATTTTTTTTCAGTCGAAATCTAAGTGAAGAATTCTCACAATATATTTGTTATTAATTATTTTTATTTAAACATAAAAGACTGTATTATAACCTTTAGAGTAAAATATAAATTGTACTTTTTTACAAGTTTAAAACGAGTAGAAAGCAATGAAAAGTACAAATTACCATGTCAATCAATCTCAAGATCCCTTTAGTTGTTGAAAAAGTAGTTACTATATATTTTTTAAGCATAATCAACTCCTCTCTTTTCTCCCCTAGAATCTATGCATCCTTTTAGAATAGTTAGTCTTCTCTAAGCACTAAATGTTGACTCCCTCTTCAATTTTTCTAGTTCAGAAGTTATTATGATTAGACAACATAATTAAAAAAAGACATATTCTCAGCAAGAGGATACAGTGAACAAAGTAGAAAGATACATTACCTAAACTATATATTATTCAAACCAATAGCATGTGAATATCATCGAGGATTATGCTTATCTGTTGATTTGTGTCACTGTAAGCAACAACACTGCGTGGACAGAGTACAGTATAAAACGGTATACCTTTTTCCTGCATATGCAAAAGGGTCTGCAGATACCATAGCCACCACCTCAAAATCTATAAACATTTGGCCTCGATTTCCTCGAGAGTGAGCCCTTTGGTCTCTGGCACGATGAAGAATATAAAAAGGAGAGACAGCACAGCTATCACTCCAAATGCATAGAATAAAATCCCAGCTCCCAGCAATGCCTGCAACCAGATTTATAAGATCATTAGGCTCCTTGCTATACCACCCTCGCTAAACTAAATGTTGTAAATTTAACTTCTGAATGTGCAGTTAAAGGACTTGGCGTTTCAGGCACTCATTCATCGTATAAAACAGAAGAAGATTTCAACATTTAATTAGAAAAGGTGACCTTGTAACCTTATGTTTTTCAGAAACTCACTAAAACCATGACTGTATGCAACTAGACAAGATTCAGAAACCTTCTTTTACATAAATTATGCAATCCTATAAGAAACAACATAGTGAAAACAAAGTCTATCTATATCAAGCAACCAAACAGAAACCATATGTGGGAGGCAAATACAACAAATGATGGACATGCAGTGGGTATTTTGAAAACAAAGCCTTCCAAACATCTATTTCAAAACAACATATATATATATGTGTTCGATAATTAATCAGGTAAAGTTTCAAAGCTTTGTCGCAGCTAATTCAAGCTAGATAGAAAATGCCATTAATAAAAAATCTCGATTGAAGGCCATGTTCCTCGTGTAAATCATGTCATATCTCACAGCTAAGGCCTAATTCTTAGTGCCCTTTTCAAACCCCTCGAAAGCATTAATTTGCACCAAATCACTCAATCTGTTAGTGTTTTCAGCCTTCTCTGTATATCACAAGACCATTATGAGGAAGTATCTTCTTCTTATCTGACTGACTTCCAGTACTGTCACTATTTTCTTGTCTGTGTAGTCTCACATTGCTACCCATCTATGTTCAGGCCTAATCACAGCTATAAGCATTTTCCTAGAAATTTTTTCTGACTACGAATTGCAAAATTGAAATCCAATAAAACATGCTGTAGAGCCATAGAAAGCTGTCACTACAGACAATTTGCAGCGAACCTCTACCACTTCAAAATTTCAAAAATATTTTTGGTTTTGGTCAATGCATAGCTATGTTAATATGTATATTTTTCCACATTTCATCATCTGCTTCACTAATGGTTTTATATATTAAATTAGATAAAGACATGGTTTTCTTTATTCTGTATTGATTATCCAATTCCAAACACTTATGGAAGTCAAGAGTGGCCTTACAATAGATACTCTGAACCCTAATTTAAACGTTAGAAAAAGAAACACCAGGCATTTAATGGTTTGAAAAATCAATAATCACGATCAAGTACATAATCATGTCAATTCTCTACTTCCGTAGTTACTGGTTTCTGGATCATTTGGGGGTTTCAAAGACATCTTGCATTTATAGATACAAGTCTCCGATTTCTTTTATATCCTATTTACTGACACTTGTACCACAACAAGGCATTTTTTTAAAAGATTCCTGTGCATACGCATGTGTATTATTCAATGTTAAAAAAAAAAATTGAATTAATTTTATAAATCTAAACTTTTTTTGAACATTTTTATCACATTTTCTTTAACATTGTAAAAATATCACATGCAAATCCTTTATATGATCTCCAGAAAGAAATTCAATAATACGAATGTGTTAAATAACAAACTAATTATTTTATTGTAAAGTATATCACATTTACAGATATTTAATGAATTCTCCCCAGGTTATTTTTATTGACTAGAGTAATCACCATGCCTTCTTAGAAGGTAAAAAACAGATCAGATGTGGAATAGAATAAGTCAGTTTGTAAAATTTAGTTTTTGTAGGAGTAGAACCTAAGCATCAAAAGTAAACATTTTGCTTTAAATTTTAAATAGATGGATAAAAACTCTTTTAGATAGATTAGAATTTGTAAAAGTAAAGAAATAAGGGTGTAATACTCAATCAAAAGTTTTAAAGAGTCACTGCTTTTATGTTTAGTTGTGAATTATTTACTGTCCGAAAAGAAAAGCACTTCCAGCATGGGGACTTCAGAAAAAGATCTATGCTTGTGCTGCACATGCTAGAGAAATGCAATCCCCACGCCACATAAGATAACAGATCCAAAGGAAAATCAATGAAACTACTTATAAATTTTCCATTGCAGATGACAGGAATTTAGTGATTATAGCAAGTTTGCTAGAAACCGGCACCAACAATATATTTTCATTTCTTTCTTTGATAATGTTTTTGTACTTTATCACCACACTTTGTATCCAAAATGGCATTTACAGTAATTTAAAGTGGAATATCTTTGGGAACATTTATAGGTTTTGAAATTGTGTACCTTCAAGGGGGAAAATGTAAATGTCACAAGTGCATTCGCACCAAAATTCACAAGCACTGCTATACCGAGCCCCCGCCCTCTTAGGCGTAGGGGAAAAATCTCTGAAATCATCAGCCAACCAATAGGACCAAAGGATAACTGCAAAAACAATGTTATGAGGCACACTATAAGATAACATATTTGAAACAAAAATTCATAAACCAAGAAGACAGAAAGTGGAAAAAACCATGTGCTCTGATGTAACTTAAAACAAATTGCTGAAATTAATCACTGAAATTACTTTTTTAAAAATGGAGCAACATGAAGAAAATCACAAAAATGTGGCAATTCTTTCCATTCTTTTCCAGGAACTAAAGTTGTCTTAACCCAAAAATCCTCTAAAACTTGACCAAATTGCTATGATCATATGTACACTAATAGTTTATACTATGAATGATGTTCCAAAAGCATCTATAAAGCATTGAAACCATATAAAATGAACAAGGACAAAAGGCCTGTTGCTCCTACCTAGACTAATTGTTCTGATTCGACATTTGCAGGATGTAAATGAGATCAACTGTTTCCTGACATTTCTATAGCAAAAAACTCTACTCGCAATGGTATTACCAGCCGTTGTGTAAAAGATGTGGTGAAGAATGGAGCAAGAAGTCATGGATGAACATCTGATTATTTGGTTTCATATTTGTAACTCAAGATTTCAAGTGGTTTTTTGGAATTTTGTTCTCTCCGATTAAGTAGTGGAAGTAGCTTCTACCAAGAACCTAATTCTACTTTCCTCCTCAAAATTACCCCTTCCAAATTATTCTATGATGTTATTAACATTAGGATTTGGTTTCTGAATTTTGTAATGACTTTGGGCGTATACAGATCACCCAAGTTAGAAAATGGAAGACAGTAGACAGGCTTTATAATTGACTAATCAAACAAACATGGTTTCAGAAGTTGGCTACCTTTATTTAAGTCTCCCCCATCTCTTGGTTCTTTATCAGGGTTTATATTTCTTAAAAAAATAAACATAGTTCTATTCCCACAATTATAGTCATGATCCTCGTACTAACCCAATGGGTGTGGACATACTCAAACCGATAATTTAAATTACAGACATAAGAAAGCAGAATATTATGGGATGAAATTTTCTTATTGCTTGACTACCTGATAACATCCAACATACAACAGCAGTGCAACAACAGCCACAACTGGTGCATTATCCAGAAAAATGTAATATGATCCCAGGAGGAATAAAGATATAACCTGTCATGGAAATATAGCATGTACTTCAGCACAGTTACAAAAGCCTGAATTTTTTCTTACCAGTAATTGGGCTCGTCCCCCAACCCCCAAAATCCCATGTTTCATCAAACAAGTGGCTTTTGCATTCTTGCAGGTGCAGCCTTGGAATAAGAGAAAAAAAATAAAAAATAACAAAAAAACTGAGAGACAGGGCAGCCTTTATTTACCATTCCAGAAACACCACCGAGTAGTAGAGGTCGCCTTCCCAGTCTATCAACGACAAGAACAGCTGCTCCTGTCATGATTAACTACAAAAAGAAAACCCCATCTCAGAAAATTCCCCGAGAAAGAAATTGACTACCTTTAGAACAGAAAACATGCTTACACATCACTTGGAAGAATACACACAAAATAAAAGCCCATCCTAATTTCAAAATAATGACAGCATGACATCAATTCAAAAGGAGAATCTACCAAATTTGAATGATTAGTTTGTTAGAAGGGAGATTAGTAACAATAAAATTCTGCAAGTACAGCAATGATGCACAGGAGATTATGTAATGTGAAGCCTTCAAACAATTTATCTACCCTCTTCAAAAACAGTGACCAGACCCATGCATACCATACTTGAAAACTTTGAAGAGACATGTATGAAAAGTTTTATCCAGATTTATGGGAGATTATAATGCTGCATCAGTGAGAAACATAAACAACCTTGCAATTAAACATCCATCTTACAATATTAGAAGCAATAAAACAAGAGCTAGAACACACATGCATGTACACGTGCACAAGCACAAAAAACATGGAACAAAACTAGTGCCACCACTCTTTTTACTCTCTCATAGAAGAAAAGTTGCGGTCTCCATAAATGCAACCTTATGGAAGCCAAACAAAGAGTAGCAGCACTTATGGAATTGTTGAAAATTTTGTTCCAAAGAGTTGACTCACAAGAAGCCTCCATTACATACAGTTAAAAAGAGTAATCAAGTACAAAAATAGAATATGTAACAGAACAGGAATCTCAGAATCACATCTGTAATGTCTGTTATGTGGTCATTGCAACTGCTATGAAACAGTCAGAGTGATCACATTCATTGGACTTGAAAGTTTTAAGTGTTTTGGTTTAAGATTTTAGTAGAATATTCTTTGGTTTTTTTTTAATGCTTTTATACTGGAAACGTTTCAATTGCAGTACTCTCTTTTTTTTTAACTAAATTTTTTTAGAATCTTGTAAATCAGCATGTAATTAAACTAAATAGCTAAAAGTTTAGCATCATGTAAAAAAAAGGAATTTATTCATTTATACCATTAGAATTGCCTTCTATTAAAATTACTTAGAAATCTGCACAATGGAAACAACTTGCTAAAACATGTTAACAATCCATGCCTATAGTGTCCACAACTGCTATAGAACATCCAAAATGGCTCGTGATGCCATGACCACAAGCACCACTGCCACCATACCCGTGATTTAAAAAGCAATTAATCATGTCATCCAAAAAGAATTATAATTCTATCCTGTAGTCTAGCCTGAAATTTTCTAATTTCTGATATCTGATACTTAGTAACTTGCACTTGTGATAGATACTTTCACTTCATATATTGAAAGAATGTACCTTAAATAAACCAATAAGTATTGAGACCCGTGTTGCATCAGACGCCGCTGAAAATCCTGCACTCTATCATATTATATTGGGTTAGGAAATCAGTACAAAAGTTAAAGGCCAAGTGAAAGATAAAGCTGTGTTGATACTCCTATAGTATACTACATAATCAAAGGAGTACCTGAAGAATTGATGCAGCATAATACAGCACACTTGGTTGCCCAGTGATCTGTCATGAACATACATTCTGTCTAAGCAATAATGAAATAGATTCAGAATATTATATGATATCATTTTGGTAGTAGAGATACTTGTTGGAACAAAACTAGCCCTGCACCAATAGTGAGGGCTTTCAAGCATTTTCCTCGGAAAACTTCTGTTAGTGTAACTTCTTTTTCTTCACCAACAACCGCGAGTTCAGCAAGAATCTCATCTACTTTCGCAGGAGCGGTGTCACCAATAGCTTCACCCCTAAGCCGGCATAAGCAACATATTGCAGTTTCTCTTAACTCCTGCATACTGCCTTTTCCTTGTATGGCACGCAATAGCAGCCATCTAGGTGATGCTGGTAACCACCACATTCCAATTCCCATGATTACTGCCAAAGGTGTACTGGCTACATACATATAGCGCCAACCAGCTACAGTATCAACTGATAGACTACCAATTCCATAACCTCCCTGCATAAAATATAGTTCTTTACCATTTTGATCTTTTAAAACAAATATATCGAAGCTCAAGCAGAAAGTTTCTTGGAACAGCAATTGTTGGCACCAAAGAATGTAAGCCCTGGAAAATATCTCAAGTCCTTAAAAGCAATGCGAAGAACTTACAACCATGCCAAGTACTATGAAGAACTCTTTCAGAGAGATTAGTTGACCACGTATAGGACTTGGAGCTGTCTCAGCAATGTACATTGGAGCTGCATGCATTGCCTAAAAGAAGAGAAACCGAAGATTAAGTTCTACATAAAGATACATGACTATACAAATAAATCCAGGTTAAGTTTGCAATAGAACTCTTGTTTTTAATTATAAGCATTAATAGCATGAATAATATTTTGGGAGGTAATGTATAATGTAAAAGAGAAGAGCATAGTGTGTTTTACCAATCCAATTCCAATACCAAATACAAACCGCCCAATCACCACAACAGCAAAGGCAGGTGCTAGGGCTGTCACAAGCGCTCCAACAAGATATAAGAAAGCAGCCAGAATCAACTCTCTTCTTCTCCCTTCAAGTTAAATTACTCTATTTCAACTTAAGCAAGAAAAGGATATTATCACTGATCTAATATTTGTCACTTAAAAATGAAAAACAATTAACCTAGAAAGTCAGCGATATTGAAGGCCAGGACAGAGCCGATCAAAGCTCCATATAGTGATCCACTAGTCTGCAAGAAAAAATGGCCACGTTTTATAACAGAAGTAATTGTTCTAAAAAAAGAAAACAGAAATTTGATCAACTCAGGATTTGGTGGGGATTGAGAGGGAGAAGAAGCCAGTGTGCGCGCATGTGTGTGCATTGGGGGGGGGAGGGGTGCAGCAAGAAGTCACAGTCTATGAAATAAATGAATAAAAGTCAATTCAAACTCACAATGAGCCCGATGTCCACAGAATTCAAGTTGTACCATGAAATACCACTTGACGTGGCTGACTGCAGGACAAGAAAAGGAATTAACAGGTTAGAAAGCGAAGACAAAAAGGTTCGCTATTTCTAATACCTTGAACAATCAAAGAAAAAGTGTGATTAGTTTTAATCCCTTTTGCTCTTTTACTCCAAGACACAGTGGGATATGCGATGAGGCTTATTGTATGCTTCCAATCACTATCGCAACACTTCAATCTAGAAAGTCTTAATGATAGATCTGTTGGGCCATTGGACCGTACTTTTTATTGAATACATATAGGAACAAATCAGTGTACACTAGGAAAAAAATGGATGAGCACCAAAGAAGTATCTTTCCATAGGTCCTACTAATCTCATGAAAAACCACACCTGTATTGATATTGTAGCACAAGATGTAGAACCAATATCATAACCATATAACAGTCCTCCAAGAGCGGGAAATAGAAACCTGAGAAAAATAAGACACTCCTTAAGTACTAACAGGGTAGAAAAATGCTAATGAAATAATGACCACATAATTTGTTAGCCACAACTTATTCAGTACAGGTGACAGAACTCAAGGTGATCATAGAAAGTGTTCAAAGTCAACATTGATATCATTACTTCTCTCTTTGCAGGTCAAAAACAGCACGATGATATCATAAGTTCAATCACCAATATCTTTTCTTCCCTTGTTTCAGTGACATGTATGTTAAAACTGTAGCTGATATTCATTACTTTTCAAATTCTTAGTTTTAGCATGTTAAAGAGGAAAACTATGTTCAACGGATTATGTCTAGAAAAATAAACAAATGAGATGCACTCTTGGGATTAGTATTTTGTTGAATAAATTGAAGTTGAGTGTTTAGATCTGAGTACCACCAGGCCTTCCCCTTCCTTTCCCTTCACTGCATATAGTTTCCTTCTCTTGTTCTTCTTCACTGTCTCACCATATCCAAAAGCAACCTTTTCTCCTTCCTGTCATCTTGACATTCTCAGCCATACAACTATGTTAACCTTTTGGAAACTCTGTCCCCGCATGTAAGCCAAAGTTCCTTCCTCCTAGCCCTTCCACACCAGATTAAAATCACCGACTAGGATGGACAACCCTTTTATCTCAGAATTTTAAAGTAACAGGTGGTAGAAAATATGTTTTACAAACTGTTATTTATCGAGAAGAAACTTTTAAAGATATTGTTAAAGCACAACAAGTCTCGACATATTTTTGAAGGCATATGAATAACCTGACAAAAATCACCTCCTAAGAGGTAAAAATGTGATACCAAAGGTCAGTGCCAGAGGAATTGTTTCAAGTGTCAATGAGCTAGGAAATCTTAAAATGCTATTTTCCCCTATCATTATATTCAATTCAATTGACGAGATTTAGCATCTTTCAATCTTTACAATTCTCTACTAAACTAAGAACTCTGGAATCAAAACGTTGGCTTATTTGAATCCAGAACACCTTTTTTTTATGATAGAAGAAACAATACCTCACTCAAAAGCAGCCCAATGCCACTGAATATCAGCTATGGAGACAGACTTAGAAGCACTAGAAGTACAACACCAAAAAAAGAGAAAGAGGGATCCAAGACATTTCAAAACAAAACTATCGATCCTTTTTAATTCAACAGGATAGAAGGAAAAACAAAATACTCTCAATTCCACAATCAGAGTTTATGCATTTGGCAGACTGGGAAACAAATATGGGCAACCAGTCATCAAATACTATGATCATGGTTTTTAAGAGTGTTGAGCTGACAATTGTGACAGACAATGCATGATATGAAGCAAGCAAATAGCATACAACAATGATTTCAAAAACCAATGAAAAGAAAAGGAAAAACACATCACAACTGAGATAAAATAAAGGCTCACGGGAAGATTGCAGAAGCAAGAGAGTAATTCTCTGAGGTGTGAATCCCCCCATTAAGAAGAGGCTCTTCTACACCACCAATCTCTCCCGAGGACTTCCCCACCTGATCACCACAAGCCCTTTTCAGCAATTCATAGTTATCACAATAACAACAATAACCTTAGTTCAATCTATCCAGTTTGGTTTCCCAGTCAAGCAATGGGAATTCATTTATAAGTACGAAAAATCCAACCTCGAATTAGACTCATCAAAAGAAGTTATTTTAAGGAATTGTCCCGTTCAATTTCTCTAAGCAACAAAACAATCAACTACTAATATGTAAAAACGCCATTAAGAAAGAAATAGGAAACCTTTCCAAGGGAGGAGAGCGTGGGCTGTTCAGGATCGGAGGCCATATTTCTCTTTAACACCAGGAACAAGTTTGAAGAAACAAAAGAAGAGAACAGGAAAGAGAAAGAGTAAAGCTTCCGTCTGGCTTCAAGAGTTTTGGATATGCTAATTAATATACTGAAAGCGAAGGAAAGGAAAAAAGGTGAAGGTTCTCTTGAATCTCTTCTCTCTCTCTCTCTCTCTCTCTCTCTCTCTCTCTCTCTCTATTTGAAGGGACTACCTAACCCCTCCAGGCGCCAACCCCCGCAGAAAAATAGGTAAAAAACACTCAAAGACGTGTCCTTTTATCGACCAAATGGATGTTACAAAAAAATAAGATCTCACAACTCGATTATTTTTGTATTTTAAAATATTTTTAATTTTGTATTTTAATTTAATTTTTTTAATATTTTATTATTTTTTGTGTTGATTTCAAGATATTTTTTTAAAAAATAAAAAATATTATTTTAATATATTTTCAAATCAAAAATATTTTAAAAAATAATTATTATTTTTAATCAATTCTAACGATTAATAATTAACAAATTAATAATGAAGATTAACAAAAACAAATTAAATGAGTTAACTGTACTGTCCTCGTAATTTAAAATAGAAAGAACAAGGTTAGAATGCGACCAAATTACAAGCTGACTTTGACTTTTTCCTTACACGCAAAAACTAAGTTTAATGCGCTCCTGTCTCCGCTGCTTTTCTCGTCCCTTTCTTTTTCCTTCCTCTCTTCGTCATTTTTACTCGATTTTCTAAGATGGGTATTTGGGAGTGTGGTAGCGGTTGCTTTTCAAATAGCTTTTCATGCCAAAAAGATGCCAATAATGTTTTTTTTATTTTTTAAAAATCATTTTTAATATCAGCACATCAAAACGATCCAGAAAGTACAAACCGAACTCAAGAAATTTGACCGCAGTGCCAAACAGCCTCGACGTTCTGCATTTAATGACTATTTATCTTCTCCAATGTTTTAAAAAAAGCCGCAAGGACTCTATAGGATTGTGATAATAATTTTGGTTTAAAATATTTTTTATTTATAAATAATTTAAAATAATATTTTTATTTTAAAAAAATTATTTTTAAAATTAACACGTTAAAATAATTTAAAAATATATAAAATATTTAAATTTTAAAAAAAATATGATTTTAAACACACTTTTAAATGGAGCACATATACTTTTAGTTACGTCTTTTTTATACCCATTGATGCCTGTTTTCCAAGGATTTCTTTCATGCTCTGCTGATCAGAGAAGTTGGCTGGCCTTTCTCTTATTTTTTCTCTCTTTCAAACTGTTCTTTTACCCTGTTTGTGATGGTATCAAAATGGCATCG